>NC_138770.1:254134111-254206611 GCF_965119305.1 Pelophylax lessonae | reverse complement strand
ATAAACCAAATATAGTTATAATGGAAATTGTAGTTTAAGTAGTTTAAGTGGACCTTATCAATGAGTGAACAAATGTGTGAGAAGAATTCCCAACCCCAACAGATTAGCAGGTAAGGGAGAAATAGACATGAGGACACTGTGAACTTTTACTGATGTGTAAAGACACCGACTAAAAATACGTTTCAACATTGTATTCACAACATATGTTAAAAAACATTAATCCATTGCGATAAAATTAGTTATAAAATATCTAATTCATTAACAGGGCTCCCCAAAGGCTCAAACATGGCATATCATGTGTATAGGGGGGGTTCCTCATTAACCTTATTTCTGCCTCTACGTGTTTCACAAGAAAAGCCTGTTTTTTTTAGGAGGACTTCAAGACCTAATCATCTAGAATAATAATAAGCATACATGTATGCAAGGAAGTATGTGCAGAAAACAACAAAATACATAAACTGAACATTTTTTTTAGTACATAGCTGGTATATCAACAAACATTATACATGTCAGGTTTCATTTCACTTACTGGGTTCAGGACTTCCACCCAAGCAACTCTTCTGGGAAGAGGGGCGTGAGCATAAGGGCCTTCTACTGGACCGGCTGGGAAAAAGGAGAACAGCAAGAGGATATAAAATTAATAAGAAAAAGAAAAAGAAGCTGCCTAATAATTATGCACACCTTGATATTGGGTGTTCATCTCCTCGACCACACCCTCTCTCTTTACACAAATACACATCACCTGATATGCTTAAATCCAATACGAATTCAAGTTTATAATGCTTGGAGTTAAACAATATCCATAAAAATGATGATTTGGTCAAAATACTCACTTGCCTAATAATTGTGCACACAGTGCAAATACAGATATATATACAGTAATATGTCATAAAAATGCTCTCAGCAAACCAACTTTCACACATCTGCAAACAACCCAACATCCATCATATATCCAAACTAAACCTACACTTACACACATACACCATACACCCTCAATCTAACAGTCCTATACGTCTTAAGGACATATGCATACATCCACTTGCAGTCATTAAAAAAACCAAACCTGTGCAGACAGCACCTTAAAATACAGACTTACCCAAACTACTAAAACTTCCCCCACCATCCTAAAAACTGTAATGCAACTATTCAACCCAAGCTCATATCCTTGCCTAAACATTCATACCACTCACCATCACCAATAAGAGAGCAATTGCAAAAACTACCCTTGTCACAATCACAGGGTATATAAAGCTGTGTGTAATTGCACTTGCTTTTCATATATATTAATTTAAAATAAAGTTTATTGCAGACTAAAAAGAAAAGGGGAATGCTGTTCTTTAATTGGATTAATCTACTTAGTTGAAGTTCAAGCACCCCTTGTAATTCACACTTGTCAAACTGCATAACATAATTTTGAAATGGCGTCTTATTTTTCAACTACATGAAATACATATTAAAGACCTTCAATAATATAAACATATTATTACGACTTTAAGAAGCACTGTGTTATATAATTTAGATATAATGTAACAATAATTAGTATAAGCATAGCTCTTGTGAGGTATAAGATATTTAAATCTTACAAATTTATAGTTTGGAAAAATGAAGTTATAAATTATGTATCTTTAAAGGGAAATTTGCAGCTTTGTTATTAAGATTCTGAATTCCATCAGCATGATGTTCACATCAAACTATCACCTTGTCAGGCAAAAAGCCTTAATCATCCTTTTTCATATGAAAATAGAGTACAGAAATAGAACAATTTGCATTTTCATTACCTTCCACTCTTTTCCCACGACCATTACTTGCATCAAACTGTCATTTTGCAGACGTTATGAGACAAATGATAGCACTCTTACCAAGCATGTGCTTATTATATTGTTGTATAAAACCCCAGCGCCGTTAAACTGAAATTTTCACACATGTAGTGTTTTTACTACCTAATAGAGTTATGCAAAACTAAATAACACTGTTTGGACTGGGAATTTTTAGATGCGTATGACTTGTTTAACCTGCTGTTTGTTGAAGACAGCTAAGCAGCCACCTTAGGTGCAGAATAAAGCAAGGGATATAGTTTACCACTTAAGCCCTGGAAGATTTTACCCCCTTCCTGACCAGGGTTTTTTTTGCGATTTTTTACTGCGTGATTTTAACGGACAATTGCGCGGTCGTGCGACACTGTACCTAAACTAATTTCACGTCTTTTTTTTCCCACAAACAGAGCTTTCTTTTGGTGGTATTTGATCACCTGTGAGATTTTTTGATCATGCGCTATAAAGAAAAAAAGAGCGTAATTTTTGCAAAAATAACAATATTTTTCACTTTTTTTTATATGAAATTCCCCCCCAAAAAATGTAAAAATCAAAATGTTTTAACATTTTCGGCCAAATTGTTTTATGCTACATATGTTTGGTAAAAAAAATCGCAAAAAGCGTATTTTGATTGGTTTGCGCAAAAGTTATCGCGTTTACTAACAAAGGGAAAGATTTTTGTCATTTTAGGTGGTTTTTTTTTAACGAGTAATGGCGGCGATCTGCGTTTTTTTTTGCGGTACTGCGACATTGCGGCGAACAGATCGGACCCTTGACTGACATTTTTGACACTTTTGGGAGTACCAGTGACATTACTGCAGTAATCAGTGCTATATATATGCACTGTTACTGCAAAAATGACACTGGCAGGGAAGGGGTTAACTGTATTGGACAGGGAGGGGTTAAGTGTGTCCTAGGGGCATGATTCTAACTGTAGTGGGACATGGCTACTAGTGTAAAAACAGAGATCAACGGTTCTACATAGTAGAACCGTCTGATCTCCATTTTTACACAGGGGAGAATGACAGGCGGCTTGTTTACATAAGCCGCTCTGCCTTTCTCCCGCTGTACCGACGATCGTAGTGTGACCGGCGGACATCGGTTCCGCCGGTCACACGCCCGCACTCCTCCCTGAATGAGCCGAGGCAGGCGCGCGCTCACCCGCTATTGGCTCAAATCCCAGTGACAGGCGAGCGACGTAGATCTACGTCACTCTGCCTGGCCGGGGCTGACTGCCGCAGTAAATATACTGTGCTCAGTCGGCAACTGGTTAAAGTGTTTCTATAGCCTAATCTTTATTGTTAGTTTTAGGGAAGAGAAGAAATCAAGGGTAAAATCCTATTTTTCTGTCTGTGCAGTTAATGAGATTTTGCTTAATTTTCAGTCCCAGTGACACAACAGGAAGTTAAAGTTAATTGAATGGAAATCTTCTCTTTTATAGTTGTCACTAAACAAGGTGCACCCACTGTAAGAGCTCCCATATTCCTGTTCTAGTGTCAACTTCTGGTTTTCCAGCATTTTTACCCCATTTCAAAGGGCTATAGGACGAATAGTTGCAATGCCTTGAACCTGTAAGTGAAATGACACATTTGTACAATGTACTAAAGCAAAAGTTACATTTACAAATAAAAAATGCTATTTAATTTACCACCTAATGACATTAAAATGATTGTAAAGTCTAATTTTTTTCTATTAAAATAGCAAACATGTTATTCTTACCTCCTCTGTGCAGTGGTTTTGCACAGTGAAGCACAGAACCTCCTCTTCTCTGGTCTCTGGCTGGAGCTCTTGGCCCCTCCCATCTGTTGAGTGCCCCCACAGTAAGCAGCTTGATATGGGAGCATCCAAACCCAAGCCGTACCTCTGTGTATCCACTCATGAACATTGCTGGATAGAGATGGAGCTCAGATAAGTATTAGGGGGACTGAGGGGAGCTGCTGCACACAGAAGGATTTTTATCTTATTGCATGGAATGCATTAAAATTAAAAGCCCTTTAATGCCCAACTACCTATATGCCTTCCCCTCTTGTGCTTCCCACCTTATATGTTTCCCCCCTCTCCTATTGTGTGCCCCTTCCCCCCTTACTTCCCTCCTGACCTGAATAGCTGGGGTATAGCCCTGGGAACTATATGTATGCTGTTATTACGGTTTTTGTTATAGGAGACGCCCCTCCTCCGGGTGCAGTTTGATCCCCCTGGGGTGCCCGGAGGGAGGGGCTTCTCGTTTCTGCATAAGACTTTAGTTCATGCTTTAGACTTCTTATGTAGAAGTCATGTTCCTCTGTTCATTACTATTTCTGTATACATGATGCTGTCGTTTTCCAACTTCTGCACTGCAATTGTTTACCATATTGTACTCACTTTTTCATTCAATAAAGATTATTGAAACTAAAATTAAAAACCTTATGACTTTACTACCTCTTTAACATTTCCTAGCTGCTTTGTTCTGTTTGTAAACAAAGTGGCAGGGGAATTCCCTCAACAGCTATACCAGACTCCTATCCTAGATCATTGTAACAGGTGACACCAAAAAAAAAAGCATGCAATGTTTCCCCTTTAGATCCATACCAGATACTGGTTACTTATTCAGAAAAAAGCAAAATAGTAATTAAACTCACAACACCATGACAAAGCCCTTTATTGGGCATCATTGTCCAAATATGGACACGACCAAATATAATCAAAGAAATCAGCCAGCAACTCCCACCCCTTGGTTTACATTTAGCTGCCAGATGAAGAAAAATCATTTGTGGCAAGTGTCAGTCAGGAGTGGATAGTCCTCCGTGTTTTGATTTGGAGGGTCAGCAGGCATCATTCATCCTGACTGATGTGGATCTACAATGCTGAATGACAATATATTTACATTTTGGGACATATTTTTATTGTTACACTCTCTGCTTCCTCCATATTTTAAAACTTTTTCAAAAGGAGAGAAATAAAAATTCTATAGAATGAGAGTTAGAGAGATGTAATATATGAGTAGGAAGGGGCCGAACACCCCCCTGTTCGGTTCGCACCAGAACATCTCAAACAGGGAAAAAGTTCATGCAAACTCTATTAAAGTCTATGGGATATGAACATGAAAAAAAAAGTCCATATTTTAAAGGCTTATGTGCAAGTTATTGCCATTAAAATGGTATGGGGACCTGGGTACTGCCCTGGGGAACATGTATCAATGCAAATTTTTTTGTTAAAACAATCATTTTTTCAGGACCAGTAATTTTAATAATGCCAAAAGTGAAACAATAAAAATGAAAACTTCCTTTAAATATCGTGCCTGGGGGGTAGTCCCCTTAATGTGCCTGTAAAGTGGTGCATCAACATGGGGACAAGGTGCTTTGGGGGGCACCCCAAAGCACCCTCCTCATGTTGAGGGCAAGTGGCCTGGTATGGTTCAGGAGGGGGGGCTCAATTGCCCCCCCTTTTCTGGCCTGCCAGGCTGCGTGCTCGAATAAGGGTCTGGTATGGATTTTGGGGGGACCCCACACCATTTTTTTTAAACTTTGATGTGGAGTTCCACTTACAATATATACCAGACCCAAAGGGTTTGGTATGGAATTTAGGGGAGACCCCACGCTGTTTTATTTCTTTTTAATTCTGTCATAGGGTTTCATAATGGTTCCTTAACCGCTTAAATACAGAGCACTTTCACCCCCTTCCTGCCCAGACCAATTTTCAGCTTTTAGTGCTCATTGGCATATATGAGAAATCTTGGTCAGCTTAACATGGCATTGTTCCCCGTCTTTAACATTGGCATCTATGGGAAATCTTGGTCAGCTTGACATGGCACTGCTCCTGAACCATAAGTGACAGGGACACCAAACTTGGGAAGCACCGAGAGGGGACCCAGGACTACAACATATCTATACATTTTAAAAGTGAGGTATGCCTGTACACTACACTGACTGCACTAAACTGACTGAACACACTATCCACTAACTACCTGCCTAACCTTCATTGCCACACACTATATACGGCTGCCATGTAAGCAGCAGCCTTATATAGTGTGGGTCGTGGACCCCTCAGAGCCCCTGAGCCATGATTGGCCAAAGCATACAGGTCAGGCCAATCATGGCTCTCACAGTACATTGTGCTGTGATTGGCCAAAGCATACAGGTCAGGTGTATGCTTTGGCCAATCATCATCAATCAATGCACTGCTAGAGCGCAGTGCATTATGGGGCACTCGTCGGTGGGTGAACTTCCTGCCAAGCGCCCCATTTGTTCATGTGTTCAGCGAGCACACGAACAGCTGATGTTCGAGTCTAACTTACGTTCCCCAATATGGTGTCTGTTCCCTGATATATCAATTGGGGAATAGACACCATTTCATAAACTATAGGCTTGTATCTTTACTACCAAAACATTCCAAAATTTTAGAAAAACTTTTTAATAACTGTCTGGGCAAATTTATAAAAAATAAATAAATTACTCACTGAAGATAAATATGGATTTCCATCAAATGGAGCAACATCACTGGCATTACCGGATTCAATAGAGGAAAATATAAATTCAATAGACCAGAAACACTATATAGTTAGGATACTCATAGATTTAAAAAAAACATTTGACACAATAAATCATGACATATTATTTAATAAACTAAAAAACATTATGGTAAAGTGCTAGATTGGGTGAGGAGTTATTTGACTAACAGGAGGCAGTTTGTGAGATTGGGTGATTACTGTTTATTATGTTTGGACATTACTTGTGGTGTTCCCCCAGGGGTCAGTGTTGGGCCCTAAATTGTTTGTTCTTTATATCAATGATTAATGTATGGTATCAAAAACTATTGAAGATGCCTGATTTGCTGATTATACTAATATGTTTTGTTCGGGCAGTTATTCGCAGTCTCATACAGTTGAATAATACAGAATTGAGGAAATTGAAATTATGGTTTGATAGAAATACATTTTCATTAAACCTGAACAAAACAAGAGTAATACCTTTTGGAAACAGTAGAATTAACACACAAATATATATTCAGATGGAAGGGGTTACTAGTGAAAGAGTTAATGAAATTCGGGGGGCGTGGCTGCCGTTGCGGAAGATGGCCGCTTAGTGTGCTAGCTCCGCAAGCCACCCGAGACACACGCCGCACCGAGGGCTTTCCTAGCCCCTAAGAACACACACAGGGGAAGGTGAACCTCCGCTGAAGCACCCGAGATGACCCGCCGCAAGAAAGACCCGGCGCAATCCTCTAATTTGGCCAGCTACTTCATCTCCCAGGCACCCGGTCTTCGACAAAATAGCGCCGGCAGCGTGGGACGAGCACAGAACAGTAAGCAGGGAGAAGGCCTACTCCCCAAGCTGTCCCCGATCCGGCCACCTCTACCGCAGAGACAGAAGGTCGGGAACCCTGACAGTGGGCAATCATCCGGATCTCCATCGCCGCCGTCCCCATCCTCGAGGAGCCTGGCAAAAACCAGAGAGAGAATGAACTCCCCGCCGCCTGACTTCCATGGGGCCTCAGGTATGGACCTCTCCCAGCACTCTCCCACGCCATCTGCACACCAGCCCTTCATGAGAGACCCCCTGTCTGGGCATTCCTCTGGGGGCAACCCTATATCAGAAGCCACAATGAGGGACATGTTATACTCCCTGAGGGCATCGATGCAAGCAGACATGCAGCTGCAAACAAAACAAATCACTGCCGAAATCACAAATTTGGGATCCCGCATTGACCAGGTTGAGCACTCGGTCCAGAACCATGCTGAAACCATTAATTCAGTGATCAATAAGCTTAACTCCCACACTGAAGAAATTGCCCGTTTGCAAAACAAAGTGGCGGATCTGGAGGACCGCTCCAGACGTAATAACTTGAAACTGCGGGGGATATCTGAGGCGGTCACCCCTGATCATCTACTACAGTATGCCACCTCACTTTTCAAGCTGTTGGTCCCTTCACTATCAGACGCAGATCTGCTAATAGACAGAATCCACAGGCTACCCAAACCTGCCTTTCTGGACTCAAATGTGCCGAGGGACGTCCTGCTCAGGGTCCACTTCTATACGGCAAAAGATAAAATAATGCTAGCATCCAGACAGCAGGGAACGCTCCCAGATCCCTATCGTGACGTGCAACTACTGCCTGACCTCTCCAGACACACGCTACAAGCCAGACGTAACCTGTCCACTATAACAAAGGTGTTACGTAATCATCAGATACAGCACAAGTGGCGGTACCCGGCGACACTTTTGGTGACCCATGATGGTTCTACCAACACGATCAGGACTCTTGATGAAGGCCTGAAGCTGCTCCGGAGATGGAGTATCCTCCCTCCAGATCCTGTAATTGTCCCGGACCATGCACCTCTAAGACCGCTGGAAGCGGAATGGAATGTTACTTCCCACAAGAGGTCTTCCTCCAGACCTTCCTCAAACCATCCCAGCCCTAGCCGCTCCTGAACTCACAACTGATGTCTTAGGCCATGGAAGATGATTCTCCCTATGGCCCTTCTTTGTTCTAGTTGCGAACTTCTTCGCTCTCGAGCTGCTGAGACGGATCCTTTTTTAGGCTCTGTCCTTTTTATTTTTATGTTTATTTCTGATCTGGTTAATTTCTCTATGTGTACTTACCTCAACACGCCATGCCATGTACCAGTACCAACTATGGGTGATCTCCTCTCTACCTTGGAACTGCCAACTCTGCAATGACCATCAAGTTAGTGTCAATTAATGCCAATGGCCTAAATCACCCTGCCAAGAGACGTTCGCTGTGGAAAGAAGCCACCTCTCGTCAAGCAGATGTGTGAGCAGTGTAAGAAACCCATTTTGATATTAACGCAACACCTCCCTGCGGACATAAGGCATACTCACAAGTTATTTTGGCGTCCAGCACCGAAAAAAAGAGGGGGGTCATGTTCGCCTTCAAGGACTCTTTGACGTTGCGGATACACAAATCAGTCTTGGACCCTAATGGCAGGTACATCATCCTAACCTGTGACATGAACGAACTGCCGATGACCCTAGTGACTGTATACGCACCAAATACCCACCAGATCCGATTTCTTCGCAGGGTCCTCAAGCAAGTATCTAGCATGCTGTATGGTCATTTACTCATATGTGGGGACTTTAACGCTGTTGTCGACCCCGGGTTGGACTCTTCGGCGTCCCCCCGGAGCCGACAACAGTCACTGGGAAATGTCCTGCATGAGGAAAAATTGTATGATGTATGGAGGTGCCAGCACTCTATGGAGAGAGATTATTCTTTCTTTTCTGCTAGACATAATTCATATTCCCGCCTAGACATGTTTTTTGCAGGCCTGTTTTTGCTAGAAAAAGCCTCCTCCTCTGTGGTTGGTGACATACTATGGTCGGATCATGCCCCGGTGGAACTAACTATAGAGGAGGCTGAGAAATGTACCAACTCCTATATCTGGAGATGTGACATACATATGCTACAGGACGAGGAATGTAAAGTACATATTGCTAAACAATTGCAGGAATTCCGAAGTGTAAACGACTCCTCTGTCTCCGACCCGTGGGTCCTGTGGGGCACACAAAAAGCCTTACTGAGGGGGTGTGCATCTAGCAGCAGGCACGGCTTCGGAGACGGAGGAAGGATAAAATGTCACAACTGATGCATCAGATTCACACCTTAGATAGTGCCAACAAATTGGACCCTGATCCATCTAGATCCCACTCCATTGCACAGCTGCGGCAAGAATTACATCTCTTGCTCTTGGAAACCTCCAACAGATACCTCCAGTATCTAAAACAAAAGCATTATCATCAAGCCAATAAAGCTGGCAAATTTCTAGCCTCCCAGGTTAAGCGCAAGCAAGCCAAAGCTAGAATTCCCTACCAAATTAACGCCAGATCTGCCTCAAAAATAACACACCCACAAGCCATAGCTGATGAATTTGCTGACTTTTACAGCTCCCTCTACAATCTGAAAGATAACCCCTCTGAATTACACCCATCGACGGAAAACATTAACCGTTTTCTCCATAAAATATCCCTTCCCTCATTGTCAACCTCCCAGCTACAAACCCTTAACTCTCCAATCACCACCCCTGAAGTCCTGTCCAGCATAACATCCTTGCCGAAAGGCAAATCACCCGGACCAGATGGTTTTTCAAACGAGTTTTACCAACTCTTTGCCCCTCACTTGACCCCCACCATGACGGCAGTGTACAACAAAGCTATGGAAGTAGCTGCTTTGCCCCAAGATATTCTCTGTGCACACATCGTCACATTACCCAAACCTGGTAAAGACCCCAACACGCCAGCCAACTTCCGCCCCATATCCCTCCTAAATTCGGACGCGAAGATTTACGCACGCATATTATCCAAACGTATCCAAACATTTCTCCCTGAACTCATACATAGAGATCAAATGGGATTTACTCCAGGCAGGCAGACGTCCAATGCCACCAGGAGATTGCTAGGAATAATGCACCAAGCACAATCTTCTAAAACTCCATCTGTACTGCTCACTCTGGATGCTGAGAAAGCATTTGACAGGGTCCATTGGGGCTACATGGAAGCCACCCTGCAAAAGTTTGGCTTCTCAGGTCCCATTTTGTCTGCCATTATGGCTCTATATTCTCATCCCACGGCACAAGTCTACACGTCAGGCATATTGTCAAAACCGTTCACAATCACAAATGGTACACGTCAGGGCTGCCCTCTATCCCCCACGATATTTAACCTGGTCATTGAGCCACTAGCGGAAACAATTAGATCTCATTCCCTCATCACGGGGTTTAAATACCATCCTTTCACCACAAAATTAATTCATTTGCCGATGACGTAATTATGATGCTTACACACCCAGAACGACCCCTTCCAGCAGCATATGCCATACTACAAGAGTACAGTAAGGTATCCTTTTATAAACTTAATACGTCTAAATCTACGATTCTCACCCTAGGAGTCCCCCTTAAAATACAGACCAACCTCCAACAAACGATCCCGATACCATGGTCTTCTACGTCCATTCACTATCTAGGCATAGATCTACCAGCTGATCCCCCTCAAATTGCTCCCCATTAATATTAGTAGACTAATAACCAAAATCACTGCAACAATCTCCACGATGCGCAACTCATTCTTCTCCTGGAGCGGCAGGGTTGCGGCCTATAAGATGTTTATCTTACCCCAAATTTTGTATCTTTTCAGGGCACTCCCCATCCCTTTCCCGATAACCCACATTACCAAATTTTCCAATCAAATGTCTTCCTACATATGGGCAGGGGAAAGGCCGCATTGCGCTTTTTCGATCCTGACCAAAAAAAAACAATTTGGGGGGGTGGCGGTTCCTGACCTCCACTCCTACTACAAAGCCTCCATACTCGCTCAAACGAGACAATGGTTTCAAACCAAAGAAGAACCTATGTGGGTGACGCTGGAAAGGGATGTAGCCCCGACGAAAGACTTGAGCACCTTACTCTGGAGGTTCTCCCTCCCACTATGCAAGCAACACTGAGAGTGTGGCGCATTGCTCCGCACTCCCTATACGTTAAAGATGTTTCTAATGTCTGCCCACTACCTCTATCTGTGCTCCAGCCCTACCTACCAGATTTGCCAGTTCGCCAATTGGCGGAGTGGCAAACAACGCACATTAACTCCTTTTATCACACCGACACTCCCATATCTATAGCTAACATGATCACCAAGAATAATATACCATATCACCTACATTTGCATGTCATGCGCATATCCCATTTCCTACGGTCCCATCCTCAAAGACCTATATTAGTAGATAGTAGGTTGTGGGACTTGCTCACGGTTGAATCCTCAAGCCCACCCAAACTTTCCCATTACTACGATTTACTGTTGGACAACACCACATTTTACAAATCCGCTCACATGTTTAAGTGGGAAGGGGATCTGGGTACCACATTTCCCATCTCACAATGGCGCGCAGCCTTGACCGCGATCTATAAGTTCTCGCATTGCGCAAACCACTGGGAGATGACGCCGAAGATCATAAATAGGTGGTACTACACCCTGTACCGGCTAGCCGGATTCTCACAAGCCTATTCCCAACTGTGTTGGCGGGAATGTTCACAGGTAGGAACCCTGCCACACATCCTATGGTCATGCCCATCTATCAAAAGTTACTGGACTTGAGTATTCCAGTTTATATCCACTCATACCGGGTGCCTAATCAAACCCTCCCCAGAGTTCGCTGTGCTCCATCTGGGCATTGACAAACTACCGACAATGTACAGACCCTGGGTAACTCACGTCCTACTAGCAGCTCGCACGATAATCCTGAGAAAATGGAGATCAGCAGAGGCCCTTAACCTGTCTGACATGGTCCAATTACTTAAAATTAACTACCAGTTTGAGAAAGCACTGGCAGTCAACAGGATGAAGTTACAATCCTTCAACTCCCATTGGGACTTTTGGGCTACCATGGTGAAATGATGTTTATTAATATCACTACATGTTACCATTGAAATTACTGTTTGAAATTGTATAGATGGAATCACCAACCATTAATTACAGCATTAAAACCTGAATAAAAAATATTTACAAAAAAAAAAAAGAAAGAGTTAATGAAATTCAATTTCTATCAATTTCTGGGGGTGTTAATAGATGATCAAATCTGCTGGAAATCACATATTAACTACTTCCCGCCCACCCGCTGTCAAATGACGGTGGAGCAGTGCAGCTCTCTTTACCCATGTGATCGGCTGTTTCCAATCACATGTAAACAAGGAAGTGTCATTTATTGGCTTTTCCTCTCTCACATTGATTACAATGCAGCCCCAAAAGTGCCCATCAGTGATGCCACCCTGTGCCCATCACTGACACCAGGCTGTGTCCATTAGTGACACCAATATGTGACAATCAGTTATGCCAATCAGTGCTACCTTTCAGTGTTCATCAGTGCCTGCCCATCAGTGCCCATCTGTGTCGACCATCAGTGCCCATCAGTGCTACCTATCAGAACCGCCTATCAGTGCCACCTATCAGTGCCCATCAGTGCAACCTATCCATGCCTATCAGTGCCTATCAGTTATGCCAATCAGTGCTACATTTTAGTGTCCATCAGTGCCTGCCCATCAGTGCTGCCCATCAGTGCCCATCCATGCCAAAAATCAGCGCCCCCTATGATTGCCATCAATGCCACCTATCAGTACCGCCCATCAGTGCTGTATATCAGTGCCATATATCAGTGCCCATCAGTACAACCTATCAGTGCCCATCTGTGCTGCCTATCAGTGCCTATCAGTGCTGATTATCAGTGCTTATCAGTGCCACCTATCAGTGCCCATCAGCGCTGCACAATAGTGCCTCCTCATCTGTACCACCCCATCTGTGCCCTTATCAGTACCCACCAGTGAAGCCTATCAGTGCCCATCAGTGTAGCCTTATCAGCGCACATCATCTTAGGAGAAAATTTTGCTGATAGAGAAACCTCTATCAAAAGAAACCTCTATTTGTGTGAAGAAAATTATAAAAAATGTATCTGGGTATAGCATTGCCTGACCAAGCAATTGTCATTCAAAGTGTGTCAGCACTGAAAGCTAAAAATCAGCCCGGGTAGGAAGGGGGTGAAAGTGCCCTGTATTGAAGTAGTTAAGTATGTGCAGTCCAAAGTATTAAAAAGCATAGCATTTTAAAATAAAGCCGAAGACGAAATGTTACAAATGCATGCAGAGTAAACATTTTCTTTCCTTCTACTATTCCATGGGTGCTGTATGTGTGGACACCACCTTTGAACACCTATTCAGGTCATCTTCCAGAGATAAAGGCATTATTTTCATTATGTAACACTTAAGGGAAAGTGTACTCCACGTGCCAAGTGTATAAAATATTGACATAATATATGTTAGTAAAAAAATATATATGATGGTAAAATGGATAGGATTGGTAAAGGGGAGTAGCGGCAGTAGTAAAAAAGGGGGAATTTGTGGAAAAAATAGTCCTAAAAAATTAGGGCTATCTACAGCGCTTGCTAACAATCCAGATGTATAGAATAAATAGTGGGTGTTCAGAATAAATAATTAAATGGATATAAATAAAATATCATAAGTAAATGTATAAATAATTAAATATCAAATCAATTAATATAACATAGTGCGGTATTTTGTGCAAGTGGTGTAAATTAATAAAAGTTATCCAAATAAAATTAAAATTGATAGTAATACGCAAATCAATCAATATTGTGACATGAAAAATAATAAATACAACAACTGTCAATAAAATCAAAAACTGCAATAAATCAAATAAGTAACACAAAAGTCCCAATTGGCTATTCTTCAGTGCAACAAAGTTCTTCCAGATGGGTTTAAAAGTGAAGGTGCTCAGTGATAGGTTTTGTCTCCAATTTTGTGACATTTTTAAGTGCAGGTGCAGGTTCCTCCTTTCAGTGGTATGTTAAAAGATGGGTGACTTACCAGATGTAATGGGTCTCGTATATATCGTATGATATTGAGACCAATCATGCTTGTGGGCCCTCAGGGCCACGGTAGGTCCCCTTGTGATGCCTCCTGGATATGTAGATTAGGGTTTCCCCCTCACCATTCCTCATATCAGCATACGGTGGATGTGTATATAAAAAATATAAATGCTTTAAAAAGCATGATAACGTTTTAAGAGCTTTTATTCCCCATATAGTGGGTATTCCAATAAAAATCACAACATATAGCAGGGTAAAAGGGTTGGAAAATCCCTGTGACAGCAGTGTACAACAATGCAGAGTGGCGAGCGAAGGTTATTCCGGCTTGCGCTCCAGTACTCTGAGTGTGCGTCACGTCGTGCGTTCCACGTGCTGACGCATTTCGTCACTTCCTGTGACGTTTTCAAAGGTGTGGATGCACATCCGTACGATGTTATTTATAGAGCAAGCGCCGCCCCAAGTCAGCCTAGTGATTAGCGAAGCCGGAATGAGCGGCAAGTGTCCCCACACCATACTTTGATGCGAGGCACACATACTAATGCCGTTTAGTTGAAACAGGTTTTAAATAAATTTGGTATATTAAACCTCTGCACTCCAGTACAATATTATTGAAGTTACATATATGGCAAATCTATAGCTTACAAACAATTTTTGATATTTAAAATTCTAAATCATAAATTATACAATTTGAACCACAACAATATATATATAGATAAATTAGACTATAAAATGTCCAAATATTTATTTAGAAAAACTAAAAATTATGTAAGAACTGGTAAAAATATTCTGTTTTACTAGCAAAAATATTACTTATATATATAAGAAACATATATAGAAATTTTAAAATGTGTGGAAAAATATTGTAGATAATTCGTGTACATAAACCTTAAAAAATTATATTAGTATGGGTAGAATAATAAAATATATTTTAATGTTATTTTATTAAAAAAATATTAAAAATGTATTTATTAAAAAATTAATTTATTAAAAATGGATAAAACTTATTTTGTGGACTATGGGGTAATTGGAATCCTTGTTGTACTATAATTCCTCATTATTTATTTTGTGTATATTCTGATTCTATAGTTATATGTGTTTTCATGGGTTGGATATGAAACAATTAATGTCCTTATCGACGTTCATCCCCCTTGGTTGTAAAGTACATAATTCATATATCCACCTAGACTCATTTTGTGAAACTGCAATTCGCAAGTTCTTTCTAGGGTTGAGCGAACACGGACTGTATTATTCGTGTCCGTACCGAATAATTGGATTTTTGTTACCCGAACATGGACCCGAAAACTTTACTGTATGTTCGGGTAAAAATCCATGTTCGGTCATTTTATTTCCGGGTTTTGTATGTATTGCCGCGCTTTTCATGGCGGGCTTTCAACAGCCAATCAACAAGCGTTTAACTGGTGTGCCTTAAGCCATCCCAGCCCTGCCTACAAATGTATTAGTAGCTGTGATTGGCCATCTGAAGCATGTGACCAAGTCTTTATAAGTTCGAGACCGAGCGCCGCTGCGTCATTATGCTGTAGTACAGGGACAGAGCACACATCATACGTGCTGGCTTCTGATTAGGGACAGACAGGCAAAGAAATCATATTGTGTCCGAAATAGAATTGAGGGACAGGTCGGAGTGCTGCAGGCAGGGCGAGATATAGGCATTTTAGCGCGAGGCTGGAGATATTTAGGGTCAGTGTTCTACAATCGATTTTGCAGTGTGGGAGGGGGGGTTTGCAGTGCCGGCAGTGACCGATCTTATCAATCCTTTTAGGGAGAGGCTGGAGATATTTAGGGTCAGTGTTCTACTACAATCGATTTTGCAGTGTGGGGGGGGGGTTTGCAGTGCCGACAGTGACCGATCTTATCGATCCTTTTAGGGAGAGTCTGGAGATAGGCAGGTGTCAGTGGTCCACATCGATTTTGCTGTGTGTGGGGTGGTGTGAACACAATCTTTTTGCCCACTGAGGAGGAGGGAGAAAAGTCTTTTTTATCAGTCAGTTGTGTGCAGCGTTTTTCCTTCAGTGCTACTGTGCTGACTGTGATAATACACTGCTGTGTTCACATGTGCTATTATTGAGTGACTTCAAAAGTTATACACTTTTTTCTATTCCACTATTCAATATACACCCTTGGGTTAAAAAAATTAAATTGTGGCATAGTCTGTACTAATCTAGTTAAAAATTACAAACTTAAAAGGGGATTTTTTTTTTCCCTCCATAGCCTGCTGCTGTGCTGACTGTGATAATACACTGCTGTGTTCACACATGTGCTATTATTGAGTGATTTCAAAAGTTATACACTTTTTTCAATTCCACTATTCAATATACACCCTGGGGTTAAAAAAATTAAATTGTGGCATAGTCTGTACTAATCTAGTTAAAAATTACAAACTTAAAAGGGGAATTTTTTTTTCCCTCCATAGCCTGCAGCAGAGCTGACTGATATAAGACACTGCTGTTCACATGTGCTATTGATAAATCACCAATTTTATATCATATTTTCTATTCCGCTATTCAATCTACACCTTTGGGTATAAACAATTAAATTGCGGGATAGTCTGTGTCGGTACGTGTGAGATACACCTTTCCAATTTTTGGGGTGCATCTCATACTGCCGAGGATTTGAGGGTGCTGCCTGTTCCGAACTCCTCCTACTCCTCATCCTGCCTTTGGGGGTACAAAAAATAGTAATTTGGGCCTAGTCTGGGTCTCTACGTGTGAGATACATACACCTTTTGATATCATATTTTCTATTCCGTTATTCAATCTAAACCTTTGGGTATAAACAATTAAATTGCGGGATAGTCTGTGTCGGTACGTGTGAGATACACCTTTCCAATTTTTGGGGTGCATCTCATACTTCCGAGGATTTGAGGGTGCTGCCTGTTCCGAACTCCTCCTACTCCTCATCCTGCCTTTGGGGGTACAAAAAATAGTAATTTGGGCCTAGTCTGGGTCTCTACGTGTGAGATACATACACCTTTTGATATCATATTTTCTATTCCGCTATTCAATCTAAACCTTTGGGTATAAACAATTAAATTGCGGGATAGTCTGTGTCGGTACGTGTGAGATACACCTTTCCAATTTTTGGGGTGCATCTCATACTGCTGAGGATTTGAGGGTGCTGCCTGTTCCGAACTCCTCCTACTCCTCATCCTGCCTTTGGGGGTACAAAAAATAGTAATTTGGGCCTAGTCTGGGTCTCTACGTGTGAGATACATACACCTTTTGATATCATATTTTCTATTCCGCTATTCAATCTACACCTTTTGGTATAAACAATTAAATTGCGGGATAGTCTGTGTCGGTACGTGTGAGATACACCTTTCCAATTTTTGGGGTGCATCTCATACTTCCGAGGATTTGAGGGTGCTGCCTGTTCTGAACTCCTCCTACTCCTCATCCTGTCTTTGGGGGTACAAAAAATAGTAATTTGGGCCTAGTCTGGGTCTCTACGTGTGAGATACATACACCTTTTGATATCATATTTTCTATTCCGCTATTCAATCTAAACCTTTGGGTATAAACAATTAAATTGCGGGATAGTCTGTGTCGGTACGTGTGAGATACACCTTTCCAATTTTTGGGGTGCATCTCATACTTCCGAGGATTTGAGGGTGCTGCCTGTTCCGAACTCCTCCTACTCCTCATCCTGCCTTTGGGGGTACAAAAAATAGTAATTTGGGCCTAGTCTGGGTCTCTACGTGTGAGATACATACACCTTTTGATATCATATTTTCTATTCCGTTATTCAATCGACACCTTTGGGTATAAACAATTAAATTGCGGGATAGTCTGTGTCGGTACGTGTGAGATACACCTTTCCAATTTTTGGGGTGCATCTCATACTGCCGAGGATTTGAGGGTGCTGCCTGTTCCGAACTCCTCCTACTCCTCATCCTGCCTTTGGGGGTACAAAAAATAGTAATTTGGGCCTAGTCTGGGTCTCTACGTGTGAGATACATACACCTTTTGATATCATATTTTCTATTCCGCTATTCAATCTAAACCTTTGGGTATAAATAATTAAATTGCGGGATAGTCTGTGTCGGTACGTGTGAGATACACCTTTCCAATTTTTGGGGTGCATCTCATACTTCCGAGGATTTGAGGGTGCTGCCTGTTCCGAACTCCTCCTACTCCTCATCCTGCCTTTGGGGGTACAAAAAATAGTAATTTGGGCCTAGTCTGGGTGTCTACGTGTGAGATACATACACCTTTTGATATCATATTTTCTATTCCGTTATTCAATCGACACCTTTGGGTATAAACAATTAAATTGCGGGATAGTCTGTGTCGGTACGTGTGAGATACACCTTTCCAATTTTGGGGGGCGCATCTCATACTGCCGAGGATTTGAGGGTGCTGCCTGTTCCGAACTCCTCCTACTCCTCATCCTGCCTTTGGGGGTACAAAAAATAGTAATTTGGGCCTAGTCTGGGTCTCTACGTGTGAGATACATACACCTTTTGATATCATATTTTCTATTCCGCTATTCAATCTACACCTTTGGGTATAAACAATTAAATTGCGGGATAGTCTGTGTCGGTATGTGTGAGATACACCTTTCCAATTTTTGGGGCGCATCTCATACTGCCGAGGATTTGAGGGTGCTGCCTGTTCTGAACTCCTCCTACTCCTCATCCTGCCTTTGGGGGTACAAAAAATAGTAATTTGGGCCTAGTCTGGGTCTCTACGTGTGAGATACATACACCTTTTGATATCATATTTTGTATTCCGCTATTCAATCTACACCTTTGGGTAAAAACAATTAAATTGCGGGATAGTCTGTGTTGGTACGTGTGAGATACATACACCTTTTGATATCATATTTTCTATTCCGCTATTCATTCTACACCTTTGGGTAAAAACAATTAAATTGCGGGATAGTCTGTGTTGTTACGTGTGAAATACACCTTTCCAATTTTTGGGGCGCATCTCATACTTCCGAGGATTTGAGGGTGCTGCCTGTTCCGAACTCCTCCTACTCCTCATCCTGCCTTTGGGGGTACAAAAAATAGTAATCGGGGCCTAGTCTGGTTCTGTACGTGTGAGATACATACACCTTTTTTTTGATAATATTTTCTATTCCGCTATTTAATCTACACCTTTGGGTAAAAACAATTAAATTGCGGGATAGTCTGTGTCGGTACGTGTGAGATACATACACCTTTTGATATCATATTTTCTATTCCGCTATTCAATCTACACCTTTGGGTAAAAACAATTAAATTGCGGCATAGTCTGTGTTGGTACGTGTGAGATACATACACCTTTTGATATCATATTTTCTATTCCGCTATTCATTCTACACCTTTGGATAAAAACAATTAAATTGCGGGATAGTCTGTGTTGTTACGTGTGAGATACACCTTTCCAATTTTTGGGGCGCATCTCATACTTCCGAAGATTTGAGGGTGCTACCTGTTCCGAACTCCTCCTACTCCTCATCCTGCCTTTGGGGGTACAAAAAATTGTAATTTGGGCCTAGTCTGGGTCTCTACGTGTGAGATACATACACCTTTTTATATCATATTTTCTATTCCGCTATTCAATCTACACCTTTGGGTATAAACAATTAAATTGCGGGATAGTCTGTGTCGGTACGTGTGAGATACACCTTTCCAATTTTTGGTGCGCATCTCATACTTCCGAGGATTTGAGGGTGCTGCCTGTTCCGAACTCCTCCTACTCCTCATCCTGCCTTTGGGGGTACAAAAAAAAGTAATCGGGGCCTAGTCTGGTTCTGTACGTGTGAGATACATACACCTTTTTTTTGATAATATTTTCTATTCCGCTATTTAATCTACACCTTTGGGTAAAAACAATTAAATTGCGGGATAGTCTGTGTCGGTACGTGTGAGATACATACACCTTTTGATATCATATTTTCTATTCCGCTATTCAATCTACACCTTTGGGTAAAAACAATTAAATTGCGGGATAGTCTGTGTCGGTACGTGTGAGATACATACACCTTTTGATATCATATTTTCTATTCCGCTATTCAATCTACACCTTTGGGTAAAAACAATTAAATTGCGGGATAGTCTGTGTTGGTACGTGTGAGATACATACACCTTTTGATATCATATTTTCTATTCCGCTATTCAATCTACACCTTTGGGTAAAAACAATTAAATTGCGGGATAGTCTGTGTTGGTACGTGTGAGATACACCTTTCCAATTTTTGGGGCGCATCTCATACTGCCGAGGATTTGAAGGTGCTTCAGTCTGACTCCTGCCTGTTCCGAACTCCTCCTACTCCTTATCCTGCCTTTGGGGGTACAAAAGATAGTAATTGGGGCCTAGTTTGTGTTTGTATGTGTGAGATACACTGTTTTGTAAAATTTGTCCTATTCCGCTATTCAATATACACCCTGTTTGAGTGTAAAAAATGTAATTGCTGGATAGTCTGTATCGGTACATGTGAGATACACCTTTTTAAATTTGTTTGGCGCATCTCCTTCCACCGCCGAGGATTGCAGGGCGCTTCAGTTTGCCTCCTGTTCCCAACTCCTCCTACTCCTCTTCCTCATTCTTCCTTTAGGGTACAAAAAATTGTAATCGGGGCCTAGTCTGTGTTTGTACGTGTGAGATACACCGTATTATAACATTTTTCCTATTCCGCTATTCAATATACACCCTTTTGGAGTGTAAAAAATTAAATTACGGCATAGTCTGAATCGGTATGTGTGAGATACACCTTTTAAATTTGTTTGGCGCATCTCCTTCCTACAAAAAATTGTAATAAGGGCCTAGTCTGTGTTTGTACGTGTGAGATACACTGTTTTTTATCCTCTTTCCTATTCCGCTATTCAATATACACCCTTTTGGGGTATAAAACATTAAATTGCGGCATAGTTCGCATATTTGACTGTGAGATACACCCGTGCGATACTGTTGTTGTTTTGTTCCGCTATTCAATAAACACCTTTCTAGGGCAAGATCATAAATTACAGAAATATGAGGAGACCGTCAAATAGGGGCCGTGGCCTGGGTCGTGGTGCTGCTGGTAGAGCTCCTGTTGCAAGGAGAGGACGTGGTCGATCTGTGCCAGCTACACGCACAAGTGAAACACCTTCCTCAAGTGTGAGTAGGCGACAGAACCTGCAGCAGTATTTGGTAGGGCATCGTGCGCCTCTAGAAGTGATGAGGCCAGAAGAAGTAGAGGCGATTGTAGATTGGTTTGCTGCTGACAGTGCCTCCAGTTCCTTCACATTGTCTCCCACCCAGTCTACTGCAAAAAGGTCAGAGTTGGCACCTGAAGCCGATGTCCAACCGTCTTTCACCTCACCCCCTTGCAAATCAGGCAAGCAGTCTGAGCCCCAAGTCATACAGCAGTCTCTTCTTCTTTTTGAGGACTCTGTCAGCAGGGTTTCCCAGGGCCATCCACCTAGCCCTGCCCCAGAAGTGGAAGAGATTGAGTGCAGCGATGCCCAACCACTTATTTCTCAAGATGAGTACATGGAAGGACCATCGCAGCACATCTCCGATGATGACGAAACGCAGGTGCCAACTGCTGCGGCGTTCAGTATTGTGGAGACCGACAAGGAGGGCAGGGGTGAAGACTGGGTGGAAGATGATGTGGAGGACGATGAGGTCCTCGACCCCACATAGAATGAAGGTCATGCAGGTGACCTGAGTAGTTTGGAGGAAGAGGCGGTGGCCGCACAGAGCCACCAGCACAGCAGAAGAGGGAGCAGGGTGCAGAAGCGGAGCGGCCGTGCCCTAGACACTACGCCTGCTACTGCCCAACACAGCAAGGGAACGAGCGCAGCCAAGCCAGCTCAAAGGAGTTCTCTAGCGTGGAAGTTCTTCAGAAAATGTGCTGATGACAGGACACGAGTGGTTTGCACCCTGTGCAATCAGAGCCTGAAGCGAGGCATAAACCTTCTCAACCTGAGCACAACCTGCATGATCAGGCATCTAAGTGCAAAGCACGAGCTGCAGTGGAGTAGACACCTTCAAAACCAAGAAACGTCTCTGGCTCATCCTGCTTCCTCTTCTGCTGCAGTCTCGGCCGCTCCATCGGCAGCTCCATCCACATCTGTAGTGATACCGGCACCTGCCACCCCGCAAACAGACGATCTGTCAGCAACACCCCCACCTGGGTCACCAACCATCTCCACAATGTCCCGTAGAAGCGTTCAGCTTTCCATCTCCCAAACACTTGAGAGGAAGAGGAAGTACCCCCCTAACCACTGCGATCCCTGGCCCTGAATGCCAGCATTTCAAAATTCTTGGCCTTTGAAATGCTGGCATTCTGTCTGGTGGAGACGCACAGTTTTAAAAACCTTATGTCGGTGGCTGTCCCACAGTACGTCGTGCCCAGCCGCCACTACTTTTCCAGGCAAGCCATACCTTTCCTGCACAACCAAGTGGGGGAAAAAAATCAGGTGTGCACTGCGCAACGCCATCTGTGGCAAGGACCACCTAACTACCGATACGTGGACCAGTAAGCACGGCCAGGGGCGTTATATCTCCCTAACGGCACACTGGGTAAATGCAGTGGCGGATGGGCCTGAGGCGGATAGCAATTTGGCGCATGCCCTTCCACCACCGAGGATTGCAGGGCGCTTCAGTTTGCCTCCTGTTCCTAACTCCTCCTACTCCGCTTCCTCATCCTCTACCGCCTCCTCATCCGGTCAGCGTAACACCTTCACCACCAACTTCAGCACGGCCAGGGGTAAACGACAGCAGGCAGTTTTAAAACTTGCCTGTTTGGGGGAAAAACCACACACCGCGCAGGAGTTGTGGAGGAGCATGGAACAGCAGACAACTGAGTGGTTGCTGCCAGCGAGCCTCAAGCCCGGCCTGGTGGTGTGCGATAACGGGCGAAATCTCATAGCAGCTCTGGGCCTAGCCGGTTTGACGCACATCCCTTGCCTGGTGCATGTGCTGAATTTGGTGGTGCAGAGGTTCCTTAAAAATTATCCCGATATGTCAGAGCTGCTGCAGAAAGTGCGGGCCGTCTGTGCTCACTTTCGGCATTCTCACCCTGCTGCTGCTCGCCTGTCAGCGCTGCAGCGTAACTTCGGCCTTCCCGCTCACCGCCTCATATGTGACGTGCCCACAAGGTGGAACTCCACCTTGCACATGCTGGAAAGACTGTGCGAGCATCAGCAGGCCATAGTGGAGTATCAGCTGCAGCACGCACGCGTGAGTCGCTCTGCGGAACAGCACCACTTCACCACCAATAACTGGGCCTCCATGCGAGACCTGTGTGCCTTGTTGCGCTGTTTTGAGTACTCCACCAACATGGCCAGTGCCGATGACGCCGTTGTCAGCTTAACTATCCCACTTCTATGCCTCCTTGAAAAAACAATTCGGGCGATGGTGGAAGAGGATATGGCACAGGATAAGGAGGAGGAGGAGGATGAAGAGGTAACATTTCCAAGGCTTTCAGGGCAGTCATTCGCAAGGGGCTCCGAGGGTGGGTTCCTGCACCCACAAACGCCAGGGACACAATTGTCCAGCAGGGGCACAGTTCTGGAGGATGAGGAGGATGAGGAGGAGGAGATGGAGGAGGAGATGGAACCATGTTCACAGCAGGGTGGCACCCAGGCCAGCTCATGGCCATCACTGGTGCTTGGCTGGGGGGATACAGAGCACACAGACGATACACCTCCCACAGAGGACAGCCTTTCGTTGCCTCTGGGCAGCCTGGCACACATGAGCGATTACATGCTGCAGTGTCTCCACAACGACCGCCGAGTTGCCCACATTCTAACTTGTGCTGATTACTGGGTGGCCACGCTGCTGGATCCCCATTACAACGTACCGTCCTTAATTCACTCACTGGAGCGCGATCGCAAGATGCGCGAGTACAAGCGCACGCTGGTAGACGCGATGCTGCTGGCATTCCCACCTGACAGCGGGGCCACAGTGGTAGCACAAGGCCAAGGCAGAGGAGGAGGAGGAAGAGGTCGCCAACGCAACCAGGGCACCGCCATCACCTCAGAAGGCAGGGTTAACATGGCCGAAATGTGGAAAAGCTTTGTCAGCACGCCACAACAAACAGCAGCACCAGCAGCTCATATGGAACGTCTTAGCAGGAGGCAGCATTTCACCAACATGGTGGAGCAGTATGTGTGCACACGCCTACATGTAGTGAATGACGGGTCTGCCCCCTTCAACTTCTGGGTCTCCAAATTGGGCACATGGCCTGAGCTTGCCCTTTACGCCTTGGAGGTGCTGGTGTGCCCTGCAGCCAGTGTATTATCTGAACGGGTATTTAGCACGGATGGGGGCGTTATCACAGACAAGCGCAGCCGCCTGTCCAGAGACAATGTGGACAAGCTCACGTTCATTAAAATGAACCAGGCATGGATCCCACGGGACTTTTCCGTACCTTGTGCAGAATAGCGATGGATACCGACCTTACCCAGCCATTGTTCTATTTTTGCTCTTTCTCACTCTTTTGAATTGTACCCTTATTTAAAATTTCTGAAAAAAAGCAGTGTTGGCTACCTCGTCCTCCTCCACCGCCGCTTCCACCTACACCGCCCATAGGTGTGCACAGCCTATTGCATTAGGGTGTGCACCCCAAAGTTAAAATACACATGCATGTGTTTGCCTACATGTACATGGCCCCGATACATTACTCTCCCTGCTGGCAAAGTGAAATAGAGCAGAGCAGGTCCGAGGGAGATCTTTCCCATCAGCTCACTGGCAAACAGAGCGATAATGCTAATGTGCCCTAGGTGATTAGGGTGTGCCCCCTCAACCTCCCTCCTACTCCATATGAGCCTCGTCCTTCAGAGATGAAGAACATTGTTTTATTTTTCTGTTTTTTTTGTTTTAAGTTATTTCCCTATCCACATTTGTTTGCAGAGCACTTGCCATGCTCTTAACTACGTTTTGCTGCCATTTGCATCACTCTAGCCCTTTCCTTTGGTGTTTTAGAGCCATTTTAGTGCCTGAAAGTTCGGGTCCACATTGACTTCAATGGGGTTCGGTGTCCGGGTAAAGTTCGGAAAAAGTCCGGGACACGGACCCGGACTTTTTTTTCAAGTTCGGCCGAACCCGCCGAACACGGACATTCTGGTGTCCGCTCAACTCTTGTTCTTTCCTCTCCAGTTCGATTCAATCCTATCAATTCCACAGAAGGATAAAAAGGTTGGGGTTTTTGTTGTGTTTTAGTCGGAAATGGTTGGATACAGTGTGGTATTTAAATCCTTTTCTTATATTGTCTATGTGCTCCCCCAACCTGGTTTTAAGTTGTCTTGTAGTGCATCCCACATATTGTAGGTGACATTGGCAGGACAGTATGTATGTAACGTGAGTACTTTGACATGTTATGAGGTTTTTGATCTTATAGGTTTTATTTGTAACATTTGACTGAAATTCCAGGGTTCTGCGTTTCCTGTTCATTGTGGTTCTGCAAGGTTTGCATCTACCACAGGTATAAAAGCCATTTTGATCCAGAAAAGTAATGAGTTTTTTTGGGGGGTCTTGGATGTTTTTCACTAATTTATCTCTCAAGTTAGGTCCTCGTCGGTACACAAATCTTGATTTTTCCAGTAATATTCCTTTCAATTGTTCATACAGGCCAGTGTTTACGTACAATGTATTCAAATTCTCTGTATCTGGTGTTGAAGTTGGTAATGAAGGTGAGTGCTTGTTCCTTTGTTTTTTTAGGTTTTTCTTCAAGTAATTTTTCTCTTTCCATGTTGTTAATCTCCTCTTTCACCTTTTCTAGTTCTTCACGTTTGTATCCCTTTTCTTGAAATCTTTCCGAGAATATCAGAATATTGATTTGTTCCTCGTATGTGTTTTGGTGGATAGGCCTTGGTTATTTTGTTGTACTCTGAGGTCCAAGAAATTGACTTCTTTTTTACTCCATGTTCCAGTAAATTTGATTTTGTATGTGTTGACGTTTATTTCTTGTAGGAAAGTCTTCAGTGTGTCTTCAGTTCCTGTCCAGATAATGAAGACATCATCTATAAATCTCCTTTACATCCGGAGTTCTTCTCTTTGTTGTCTGAATATCTCTTCCCATTTACTGAGGAATAGATTAGCCACACTGGGGGAATATCTAGCCCCCATGGCTACTCCCCTATGTTGTTTGTAGTAGCCTCCTTGGTGCCAGAAATAATTGCTATTCATGGCCATTTTTAACAGTTTTAGTAAGATTTTTTTCTGGTCATCTTCCATCACTGATTGGTCTTCCAAGGCCCATTTTACTGCTGATAGGGCATCCTCTTGATCTATATTGGTGTATAAGGATTCCACATCTATTGTGGCAAGAATTACTTCTCCTTCATAGGGTAGGGATTTCAATAAATTGATGAGATGTTTGCTGTCCTTAAGGTGTCAGTTGTAAGTAGGTGTCGAGATACTCTCCTATACGTGAAAAAAGGGAATCAATCCCGCTTATGATAGGTCTTCCCGGGGGTTTTTCTGAGTCCTTATGAATTTTTGGAAGTTGGTAAATAATAGGCAATTTTGGTGCTTCTGGGAGCAAGTAGCGGTATTCCTTGTTGTCCAAAATTCCTTTCTTGTGTGCTTTTTTAACCCTCCTCTTATGTTAGCTTTCTGTTACTATCCATGATGTTAACGGGTCGGTTTTGACCCGTGTCTTAAATCAGCCATAAAATACCCTCTGAACAATTATTTATCATCCAATTTGTTTCTTACCTCTTGGTTACCTTGTTAGGCTTCTTTATCCTTGAAAAGATTGGTTTTAATATTTTTGGTGTGACCCCTTAGACCTTTCTTTTTATAGAATACCTCTCATTTTCAAATTTAAAAAATGGTAAAATAAACCAGCAACTCTGAAATTTATTGGTCCTATGTTTCTTTACTTTATTTAGAGAAGCAGACAAGCAGGCAAAGAGATAGGCCCCTCCCTAACTACAGCTCACAGGGTTGAGAGGTGATTGGCTGTCAGTGTTATTAAGCAGAGAGAGTGTTTATGATTTCAGTTTTGGCACTTATTAGTGTCCTATAATCCTATATTATAACTGGGTCAGAATTGACCCTAACACCATAAACGTCTTAATTTTCACCACAGTATTTTATAATTTAGTGAAAAGGATTATTTTTCTATTACATTGTTAAAATAGATGTTCCTGACAAAGTAAAAAAATCTTGATGCAATAAACAAATTTATGTGATACTTATAGACCAGGGGTCTTCAAACTATGGCCCTCCAGTTGTTCAGGAACTACAACTCCCATCATGCCTAGTCATGTCTGTGAATGTCAGAGTTTTACAATGCCTCATGGGATGTGTAGTTCTGCAACAGCTGGAGGGCCGTAGTTTGAGGATCCCTGTTATAGACATTCAAAACCTGAAAAGGTGTCGGTTCTGACCCTAACACAAGAGGAGGGTTAAGGAGCTTTTTGCATTTTGTTCTGTATCTTGGAAGGGGGTTGGTTTTTAATTTCTCATATGTCTCCTTATCTTGTACTAATCTGTTTAGTTCATTATAATAATATTCTATTTTTAAAATTACAATTCCGCCCCCTTTATCTGCTGGTCTTATAACTACGTTTTTCCTTTTCTCTAACTCACGTATTCCTGCCCATATGTCTTCTTTTGGTCTGTGCCATTTGTTCCTCATTGTTTTTATAGGGCTTGTTCTAAAAGGGATTTAAAGTTTCCACAAAATGATTCGTTCCACCTTTACGGTTAAAAACTGATTTATTCCGGAGTCCACTGTGTTTATAATCACTAGTTTCTTGTGCTTTATTGTTGTCAGTTTTACCCATAAAGTGCTTCCTAATATTCACTTTTCTGATGAATTTTTGTATATCTATGTATACATCAAACTGGTCGAATAATTTTTCTGGTGCATATTTTAGGCCTAAACCCAGTACTGCTAATTCTTGATCCGAAAAAGTTTCTCCACTAAGATTAAAAATTCCAAGGCCTAGTCATCTCTCTTTCTTTTTGCCCCTACCACCTCTGCATTCTATGCGTTTCTTACCTCCTCTGATCTGCGTTGCGTGGGTGGGGGGGATTTTGTGAGTAATAAGGATGGTATTGTTGTGGAGGGGGTTGGGGTTGCCAATAGTTCCCCCGCCCTCCTCTCCCCCTTCCATAATGTGGGCGGTTCCAGCCCCTGTTTCCCCTGTATGGTCTGGTGTAGTAGGGTTCTCTGTTTCTGTAATAGTTTTCCATGGGGGGTTCCCTCTGTTCCCATCTGGGAAAATCCCGGTTATGTGGTCTTTCAGGTGCGTAATAGCTGTTTTCTGATGCATATTCAAGAGGTTGAAATGCGTTATGTGTGGGCACATTATACCGTGTGTTTTGGTTGGATGGATGTCTCATTTTATTTTGTTCTTTTTGATGATGGGGTGTTCTGGTTTGGTTATTCACCTCTGGTCTCCCAGGGATTGGAGTGTGAATTCTGTGTTCCCCTTGTATTAAGGCCTGTGGGGGCCCCACATTGCGAGCATACTCTCTCTCAATGGAGGATGATCTAGAGTGGGTATTTGTCTCAACTTTTACCTCCTGCCATTTATATACTAATTGGCGGTTATAGTCACCTGTATCCCTTTGATATTTTTTTAATTTTCTTAAACTGGGTGTCTCTGTCCAATTTATCCAAGAATTCCTTTAGTTGTTTATATTTGTCTTTATATTCGTTTGTGTTGTTATATGGGTCCAGTGATTCCTTCAAGTTTTTAATGTTTTCATTAGCCAAGGCCTATCCACCAAAACACACTTTAAAGCTGCTGATAGGAACAGTTACATCCCCACCCACAGCTGCCATCATCCAAACTGGATCAAGGGGATACCTAAAGGTCAAATGTTAAGAATAAAACTAAATTGTGGAAACCAGGAAACATACGAGGAACAAATCAAAATCCTGATGGAAAGATTTCAAGAAAAGGGATACAAACATGAAGAACTAGAAAAGGTGAAAGAGGAGATTAACAAAATGGACAGAGAAAAATTACTTGAAGAAAAACCTAAAGACACAAAGGAACAAGCACTCACCTTCATTACCAACTTCAACACCAGATACAGAGAATTTGAATACAATGTATGGAAATTGTATAATTTATGATTTAGGATTTTAAATATAAAAGACTGTTTTTTTGCTATAGATTTGCCATATATGTAACTGCAATAATATTGTACTGGAGTGCGGAGGTTTAATATACCAAATTTATTTAAAACATGTTTCAACTAAACGGAATTAGTATGTGTGCCTCGCATCAAAGTATGGTGTGGGGACACTTGCGGTTCCTTCCGGCTTCGCTAATCACTAGGCGGAGTTGGGGCGGCGCTTGCTGTATAAATAACATCGTACGGATGTGCATCCACACCTTTGAAAACGTCACAGGAAGTGACAAAACGCGTCAGCACGTGGAACGCACGACGTGACGTACACTCAGAGTACTGGAGCGCAAGCCGGAATAACCTTCGCTCGCCACTCTGCATTGTTGTACACTGCTGTCACAGGGATTTTCTAACCCTTTTACCCTGCTATATGTTGTGATTTTTATTGGAATAGCCACTATATGGGGAATAAAAGCTCTTAAAACTTTATCACACTATTTGAAGCATTAATAGTTTTTTATATACACATCCACCGTATGCTGATACGAGGAATGGTGAGGAGGAAACCCTAATCTACATATCCAGGAGGCATCACGAGGGACCTACCGTGGCCCTGAGGGCCCACAAGCGTGATTGGTCTCAATATCATACGATAAATACGAGACCCATTACATCTGGTAAGTCACCCATCTTTTAACATACCACTGAAAGGAGGAACCTGCACCTGCACTTAAAAAAGTCACAAAATTGGAGACAAAAACTATCACTGAGCACCTTCACTTTTAAACCCATCTGGAAGAACTTTGTTGCACTGAAGAATAGCCAATTGGGACTTTTGATTTGATTACTTATTTGATTTATTGCAGTTTTTGATTTTATTGACAGTTGTTGTATTTATTATTTTTCATGTCACAATATTGATTGATTTGCGTATTACTATCAATTTTAATTTTATTTGGATCACTTTATTAATTTACACCACTTGCACAAAATACCGCACTATGTTATATTAATTGATTTGATATTTAATTATTTATACATTTACTTATGATATTTTATTTATATCCATTTAATTATTTATTCTGAACACCCACTATTTATTCTATACATTTGGATTGTTAGCAAGCGCTGTAGATAGCCCTAATCTTTTAGGACTATTTTTTTCCACATTATTTTCATTATGTATAAATGCATCTCCCCCAGTAAGTCCTCAGTGATGCTTAGTTGGGAAGCAGAAATAGATCAGGAAGTTTCCTCAAAAGATTGGTTAGATATGCTTTCCACTATGCATAGATGTACAAAGCCAATGGCAGTAAAAGAAATAGTGGTTAAGCTTCACACCAGATGGTATTATACACCTAGTAACTTACATCCCCTCGGTGCCAGAAACCTGTTTCAGAGGCTGTCCTGACAGGGCTACACACCTCCACATCTTCTAGAGCTGTAAGGCAATTACACCTTTATGGCAGTGGGTGTCTACTAGAGTTGCTCAAATCACAGGTATGCAGCTCACACTGACCCCAGATGTGCCTATTTCTTGTAGATCTGCCAGAAGTGATTCCCCCCTGCCAAAGGTTGGCTTACACTTTATTCAGCACTGTTCACTGGGTGATTGCTTTGCACTGGCATTACCTTACGGTGCAGTAGAGGGGGAAGGAGCCGCTCAGGTGTGTGTTCCAAGACCCGGTGCAGGTCAGATCCGTAATCCAGGAGCTGTAGACATCCAAAGTGTGAGACTGCACTCGAGGAATATGTTGAAATCAAAAGATATCCTTTATTCTTCATAAATGAAATGGACAGACAGTGTACAGACAGATGTGCAAGGTTAACGCGTTTCACGACACTGTAGGTCGCTTACTCATAACCACACGATGAGATCTCGAAGGTCGGCAAGCTTTTTTAAGTAAACGGATAAGTGGAAACAAGGCGGTGTAATCACACACACCTCGGACCAATTAAGTTGATTAAACAAATGAACTCCAGACTATTCGAAATGTCAAGGTGTAAATTGTTATTGACACATAGAATCCCACCAAGGGGAAATAATAAACATTGAGAACGAGTAAAAAATAAAACATTAAATAAAAACATATGTCATTGTAAAAAATGGGAAATTGCAATGGGGACACGTATGAATCCTGCTCCTTCGATATCAATAAAAAAAGGAGAAAAAAAAATCATCTATATAACAAGTGTACATGCGAAAAAAATATCTGTGAAAAAAATGTCTGTGAAAAAAACACACATGCGATATGTGTGAACCAATCTTGTGATGATATAATGTAAAAAAAGTGTACAATTAATAAAAACGGTAAAATATAAAATAATGTGTTGAATAAAAAAGTATATGTGAAGTATGTATATATAATTGACACAAATACATTTTTTTGGGTTGCTTCAGGTTGATTTCATTGCACTGATGTTATGCATGTATCGTCTAGTGTATGACAACACACACATGATTCATTATTATCTTTTTTCTGCCTGTAGCACACTATTTTAGTATTTTACCATTTCATTGCTATACAGCGAAATCAGATTTTGTGTTTTTTGTGCTATTCTATATCTATCCGCACTTGACACTTTATATGGTTCTCGCATTCACGAGTCCCTCACTATATTTCTTGAGCTTGGTTGTTGCTTCGAGGGTTGTTTTTAACTACAATATAAAGACTAGGGGTTTTCCTTGTTTTGTTTTTGAGAGTTGATCTCAGTTTTAACATCGAACAATTTTGTAACCATGGCTTTTTTTGGATATATGCGGGGAGTCTCTCTTCCCCCCCCCTTTTTTTTACACACCTATAGATTCCATATGTACTCTTTATGGGTTCTAGATATATGTCTGTAATATGTATTATATTCAAGGAGGACGTTGTGTATATTGCGACTTTCATTATCGTATATGCACCCCCTGCTGTACCCTCCCTTTTTTACCATGCTGCGTTTTATATCTCTAGTTTGACATATATTCTATATCTCATATTGTATATGTTTATTGACAAGAAATCGATGTTGATATCACATAGATCTGAGATCAACTCCCAAATTTTGACATATTGCATATGGGGCACTTACATTTATGGACTTTTTTTTGAATCCTCCTCCTTTCAGTTTGTTATTCATGGTTGGTTTATGTCATCAAGTCTGTTATATTACATCCATTTGGAATTATATAAGACATATACCTTGATGTCTAGTTATCAATTTTTTATCAGCTCTGTGTTTATATATATGCACACGATCAAAAGAAATTTATATACATATTTCTCTTTTTTCAATGTGTCTTTTTTACACATGTACACTTATATATATTTATAAAACATTTATTCATTCACTCTCTTCACTTTTTACATATATACATGGCATATATACATTTTTTCATGATTACTTTGCACTCTTATTAATCTTATATACATATGTTCTAAGGATCTTCATCCTCACTACGTAACTTAATATATTTGTGTCAATTATATATACATACTTCACATATACTTTTTTATTCAACACATTCTTTTATATTTTACCGTTTTTATTAATTGTACACTTTTTTAACATTATATCATCACAAGATTGGTTCACACATATCGCATGTGTGTTTTTTTCACAGACATTTTTTTCACAGATATTTTTTTCGCATGTACACTTGTTATATAGATGCTTTTTTTTTTTTTTTTCTCCTTTTTTTATTGATATCGAAGGAGCAGGATTCATACGTGTCCCCATTGCAATTTCCCATTTTTTACAATGTCATATGTTTTTATACAATGTTTTATTTTTTACTCGTTCACAATGTTTATTATTTCCCCTTGGTGGGATTCTATGTGTCAATAACAATTTACACCTTGACATTTCGAATAGTCTGGCGTTCATTTGTTTAATCAACTTAATTGGTCCGAGGTGTGTGTGATTACACCGCCTTGTTTCCACTTATCCGTTTACTTACAAAAGCTTGCCGACCTTCGAGATCTCATCGTGTGGTTATGAGTAAGCGACCTACAGTGTCGTGAAACGCGTTAACCTTGCACGCCTGTCTGTACACTGTCTGTCCATTTCATTTATGAAGAATAAAGGATATCTTTTGATTTCAACATATTCCTCGAGTGCGGTCTCACACTTTGGATTTCTACATTACCTTTACGGTGCCCTGGGACCAGGTACTGAGGCGTATAGAGGAAATACAACTCATGGAAAGTATTCACCATTCCTTTATTGACACTATTCCTGTCTTCAAAAGAAAATGGGAATCTTGGTCGTTTTACAGCTATGTTGGCTTGTAGTTTATTGGATAGTACCATACCCATGAGATTAAGCGACTGTATTATTTTCCCTTTTCCCTTTCTTTGTGTTTTTCTTTTGTAAAGCACTGTATCTGTAAAACTGTAAAGACTTATATGACAGTCTATATGGCCCAACAGTTTAAATTATATCTCTTGGTCTATGATTGCTATTCTTCCGTTGGCATGTGACCATTATTGTTGTTTTCTGTTGTATTCCTTTTTTTCTTTTGAGTTATGTTTGTACCTAATTGATATCCGCTATATAAACATCTTTATACCTGTTCAACTTTTTCTTTTGCCACAATAAAAATTGTTGGCAATAAAAAAAAAAAATGATTTATTATAAGGGAGGGGAGTTATAATCTAAGGGGAATATTTAATTATAAGACTCTGGCTGCACAAACAGCTCGGAAAAGCTTCTGGATTTTGTATTTGTGGAGTGAAACAGTTTCAATGTAGGCTCAAGAAATGTCTAAGCATAAACAAATTTAAAAATAGATATAAAGAGATGATTTTTACAAAGTATAAGAATGAAGATGTTTAAACTATTATTGTGTGTTTTATTAATTGTTTAATAATATTATTATTGTTTTTTTTTTGTATTATTGCCAGTATTGTTTGGGAGTATATGTGCAAATATGTATGCATATATGTGTATGATTGTGTAGTTAAATTATTGATAATTAGTATAATATATTTGAATTATTAATTATCATATGACTTAATAGCAATGGGACTCCCTAAAATTAGCTGGGGTTAAATTGGTTTGTACTTCTTCCCATTCCTTTTCTGATATTTTAATTAAATTATTTTTATAGTTCTTGTTTCGTCTTCTTTTGTAACTAGTTGTTTTGTAATTTTCTACTACTAAAAGATTACTTTGATAACTATTTTTTATTTATTTTTATATGTTTTAAATAAACTAAAACAAGCAGGAAGAATCAATGAACTACCCAGAGCGCCCTGGTAATTCATTGAGATCTACAAGTCGCCAGCCGCAATGGCTCTCCCATTCACAGAACTCTGAGTGTTTTTTTTTTTATTTGTGACAGTGGGTGCTGGAGAAGATCCCTGACCCTCTGCCACAACAGGGATTGGGGGGGAGGGTGTATGTGGGCTGTTCATTTACTAACATGTTACATGCTTCACCCTGGATATGGGTGTAACATGTTATGAAATGTGAACCTATGCTTTAAGACACTACTGTGACTCATAGAGGCACAAGTTGTTTTTCATATGCAAACGTTTACATTTTTTCTTTTAGTGAGTTAGGCTGATTATGGTATAAAGAAAACTTCAAGATTTATAGGATATTTGAATATCTGAATGTTGCACTGTTCACTCTGTTGCAGAGATAATTACATAAGAAAAAACAATTTTATGTGTGAAACATAGCTGTAGATATGATGAAAGGTATGACAAGAATGCTTCCAATAACCTGCCACAACTTGAAATGTGCTTGTTAGGTTATATAATGAAATTGGAAGTAGTTTATTATAATGTTTTTGAAAATGTTGTTGCTGCTTTGACCTTTCATATAAATGAAAGTATAACATAAATCCTATATTATTTATACTGATTAACAAAATATGAGGGGGTTACAGAGAACATAATTATTTAAGAATAACCTGCAGTAATAACTTCAAGCACTCCCACCCTTCTAATAGATTCAAGCATCTCTGCCCTTTAATCACTGACTTGCATTTTCTGAGGTCCAAGATGGCTTCTATATATACAACACATGGAACAAGAGGTGTAACCACATGGTATTGCTTACATTATATACATAAAGATCGCCTTTGGCAGAAGCAGTCTGGCCATCAGAGTGGCCCAGGTAAAAAAAGGGTGCAATGCTTCTGCCAGAAACGATCAGCCAGGAAACTGTCAGGAGGATCTAGTAGCCAGATCAAACAGAGCGGGGATCACCCGCTGAGACACAGCTTGTATATGAATAGCTGGCTGCTATCTCCTGGATAACTCCTATGATAGACAGCACACTGGTCCAATGCCAGTCCAGGAGGCAGGGCTTTGTTTGACAGCAGCCTGCTATTCATTTACAAGCTGTGTCACAGTGGGAGATCCCTGTTCTGTGTGATCCAGCCACTAGATCCGCTCGATTCCTCCCTGCTGCATTGATGGGCACTAATGAGGCTGCACTTATGGGCACTGATAGGTGGCACTTAAAGGCACTGATGAGGCTGCACTGATGGGCACTAAAAAGCACTGACGAGGCTGCATATCAGTGTCCATTAGTGCAGCCTATCAGTGCCCATAAGTGCAGACTTATCAGCACCCATTATTGCAGCATATCATTGCCCATGGGCAATGATATGCTGCAATAATGGGTGCTGATAAGTCTGCACTGATGGGTACTGATAGGCTGCACTAATGGACACTGATAGGCTGCACTGATGGCCACAAATGAGGCGGCACTGATGGCCACTGATGAAGTGGCACTGATAAGCAGCACTCATGGGACTGCACTGATAAGCTGAACTGATAAGGCAGCACTGCTATGCTGCACTAATGGGCACTAATAGGCTTCACTGATGGCCACTAATAGGCTGCACTGATGGCCACTGATGGGGTGGCACTGATGACCATTGATGAGGTTGCACTGATGGCCACTAATTGGGTAGGCACTCTAAGCTGAATTGATGGGGCTGCACTGATAAGGCAGCACTGATATGCTGCGCCGATGGGCACTAATATGCTGCACTGGTGGCCTCTGATGAGACTGCACTGGTGGTCACTGATGAGGCAGCACTGATAAGACAGCACTGATATTCTGCACTGATGGGCACCGATAAGGCTGCCCTAATGGGCACTAATGAGGCTGCACTGTTGGGCACTGATAGGCTGCCCTGATGGACACTGATGAGGCTGCACTGATGGGCACTGATAGGCTGCACTGATGGTACTGTAATGCTTTATGTTAATATGGTTAATGTTGTTGTTAATATTTATTTTTGGAACTTAATTCTGCATAAAACATTTGACAGTGTCAGTTCATGAGAGAATTTACGAGGAAGTGTTTAGGGACGGGGCAGGGAAGGGGTTGGGTGGGGAAACTGTTGGCAAGTAACGCTTAAGGCCTGGCTAGTGATATACTGTATATATTACATAATTAGCAAAGCCCCTGCCAAAAGGATAATTTTTCCTTCAAGCTCAAACTTCGGTCCATAAAGCCAGGTGCCCAAGCTTGTGGGAAAGTGATCCTTTTGGAAGAAGCTTTATTAATTATGTATCAAATTCAGGTTGATGGGTTGATGGATATTTAGAAATTACCCAAAATATGTATATATATTTAGAGAAGAATTTTATCTTCCACCGCCTTATTTTTTATTTCAGAGGTACCAGAACTGCTTTCACCACATTCGATAACATAGTCAACATAGACTCATTTGCATAAATTATTGTATGCCATCCAATTCAAACAAAAAAATAATGATCGTGCGGAATTTACTGCAAAATGAAAAATGTGCTTGTGAATATTGTCAAAATATCCATGCGGTAAGCTCATAAGTCACAGAGAGTAAAAAAAAAAATGCAATATTTATCATCAGGGTTTTGCTGTCGGTATCACATGTGGTATTTGTCAGAAACCACATAGGGGTCCCCCTCAATAACTGACTGCTAAGGCATGGGCTGGGAAGCCGACCGCCACGTCCTTAACAACAGATGACTCATCAGCTGTCATTATGGAACTCACTGACAGCTGAGTTTAAAAAAAACATGCTGGCAATTAAATATTCTGGAAAAAAACAGTGTGGGGACCCCCCCCCCCCCCAATGCATATCAGGCACTTTGGGTCTGGTAGGGATTTTAATGGGAACCCCCCCACCAAAGTAAAAAAAACCTGGTGTGGGGTCCCCCCAAAATCTATACCAGACACTTATCTGGGCATGCAGCCTGGCAGGTCAGGAAGGGGGGGCAAAAGAACCCCCCCCCTCCTGAACCATACCAGGCCACATGCCCTCAACATGAGAGGGTGCTTTGAGGCAGGGGTCTCTGCCCCCACCCCAAAGCACCTTGTCCCCATGTTCATGCAGACAAGGGACTCTTCCCCACATCCCTGGGCTGTAGTTGTGGGGTTCTGCAGGAAAGGGGGCTTATCGGAATCAGAAAGCCCTCTTTAACAAGGGAGCTCCCATATCCTGACCCCCCCTATGTAAATGAGTAGGGGTACATTGTACCCCTACTCATTCACCAAAAAAGTTTAAAAGTGACTAAAGACAGGAGAAAGTTTTCGACAATTCCTTTGTTAAAAAATACAAAAAACAATGTCCCCCGATGTAGATCCATCGTCAATCACAACGCTTGCCGCACTGCCAATCAGAAAAAAAGAAGAAAAAAAAACCTCCAATCCCATTGAACCGCCCCCTAGTGACATTCGGGGCCCCAACATGCACTGGTTGATGATGTCACAGGGGCAGTGCTATCAACTGATGTCGCAGGGTGACCCCCGCCCCCTTAGCTATTCAAGAAATGTCACACGGCGGGGCAGGCAGACTTGACGTGAGCAGAGCTTTTTTTTTCGGATCCGTCGGTGGCGGCAAGCATTGTAATTGAGATAGGACTACATCAGGGGACATCATTTTTTTTATTTTTTAAATAAGGACTTGTCAAAAACTCTTGTACTGTCTTTATTCATTTATACACTTTTTTTGGTGAATGGGTAGGGTTACTATGTACCCTATACTCATTCACATAGGAAGGGGCCGGTGTCTGGGGGCCCCCTTGCTAATCCCCGCCCCCAGACCCCCACAACCAAAGCCCAGGGTTGTGGGCAAGAGCCCTCCTGCCTGCCCAAAAGCACCCCCCCATGTTGAAGACATGTGGCCTGGTATGGTTCAGGAGGGGGCGCACTCGCTCATCCCCTCCCTTTCCTGACCTGCCGGGCTGCATGTTCAGGTAAGGGTCTAGTAAGGATTTTGCAGGGACCACACACCTTTTTTTAAAAAAATAATTAGACGTGGGGTTCCCTTTCAAATCCATAGCTCACCTGGAAAAAAAACACATGTAAAAACACATAAAAAAATACAGCACTTTATTTTTGGTGCGGGTCCATTAAAGTATATTACACGCAAAATACAATCTGCTACAGGAAAAAAGTCCCTGACATTTCCAAAAATGCACCGGCTAAAAAACGCATAAATGTGAACGTGTACTATAGGAAACCATGTTTAATGGACTGTAGTGCATTTCTGCAAACTGCAAAATGCACTCAAAAATGCATAGAAGACCTGTGTTTAACCACTTGCTGACCAAGCCTTTTTCAAACATTTGTTGTTTACAAGTAATAATCTGTATTTTTTGATAGAAAATTACTTAGAACCCCCCAAAATTATATGCATACATTTTTTTTAGCAGAGACCCTAGAGAATAAAATGGTGTTCATTGAAATTTTTTATGTCACACTGCTTTTGTGCAGTTTTTGCGCAGCGGTTTTTTAAACGCAATTTTTTTTGGGGGAAAAATTCACTTTAATGAATTTAAAAAACTCCCCATAATATATATCCCAATTTTAATGTATAATATGAAAGATGATGTTACACTGAGTAAAAACATACCTAACAAGTCATGCTTTAGAATTTTGTGTACGCTCGTTGAATGTCGCCAAACTATGGTACTTAAAGACGTCCATAGGTTACGCTTTAAAAATTTCTACAGGTTACCAGAATATAGTTACAGATGGGGTTTAGTGCTAGAATTATTGCTTTTCCTCAGATGTTTGTGGCAAACTTACATGTGTGGTGCAAACACTCTATGTGGGCGTGACCTACGTATGCGTTCACTACTGCGCGTGAGCACGCGTGGGCACTTTAAAACATTTTTTTATTATTTATTTAATTACCTTTATTACATTTTTACACTGCCTCCTTAAAAAAAAATTGATCTCTTTTATTGCTATCGCAAGGAATCTCTTGCGATAACAATCTCTCTTTATGGAGAGAGATCTGAAGTCTAAAAGGCCCCAAATGTTTCCTTTACCCTTAAAAGCAAAAGATAAAAAAAATATATATATTTTGCTTTAAGAAAAAAAAAACATGTTTACACGGCACAAGAACCGGAGGTGACGTTGACGCCGCTCCGGTCCTCCAAGGGCATAGAGATGAGCAGTGGCCATCTTGCCATTGCTTATGTCTATGTGAACAAATAGTTTCAAGAGCTACGGATTGGTAACATTCACCAGGGTACCACCGGGAAGCGGCGGGAGGGGGGGACACATTTCCCGCCGATTCTAAAAGTGATCACGTGGCTAATCTGCTGCTGGGGTCACTTTCATCGGAAAGCCGTCCACCTTAGAGAAAGGAAGATAACTGGTTTTTAACTTCAAAAATCATGACATACATCCCCAGTTAGGTAGTTGGCAAGTGGTTGCTTTTCTTAAACAAAAACTTGCAAATCTTCCAAGACAATTACATTTTACTGTTAACATTATGATATGTAGCTTATTATCACTATTCAGGAAGTTGTTCTGCCATAAACTATTCACTTGAATCAAGTGAGATTGATACATTATAAGCAAAGCTTCTTTGGGTAATTTTCCCTCAAGAATCCTGAATTCAGAAAATTGCTTAAAGTGGAACTTCACTCTCTCAATCAACATGGACTATTTCTAATCCTTATGCTGACGGCATTAGTAAATAGATAGAAAAGTATATCATATTTACTAGTTTTACACTTTTTTTTTTATTGCAATAAATTTTTATTGAGATAACAACATTACAGAAGAATACATTATCTGAATAACATTTGTATCTACAATAATTGTAGAAAAGTCAATAAAGGGTACCTTACAAATCACAGAATACCCCCATCGTAACAGGGAAATGGGGCACAGTGGGAATATCTAGCAAGGGATACCCAACCTTTAGGCTAAAGAAAGGAGAATGTTCGACCACCCCCAAGGCGAGACCCGTCCACGCACCCCTATTGGGAACCAGCTGTGCGCAGGGAGGGGACCCCCAGGCCGGAGGCCTTATATGAGAAAAAGGTATTCAGAAGCCACTAATCATCCCACCACCCCATGGCGGCTACATGCAGGTCTAAACCTGAGCCAAGTTTATGTAGTACCAGCTAATGGTCAGTTGCAATAAAATAAACCAGTAATGATATCAACAATTTGTAACCGCTAACGTCCAAACATGGAGTTACCAGAAGAAGGAAGAAAGGAAAGAAAGGAAAAGAATAGAAAAAGAAGAGAGAAAGGAAAAGAAAACATTGACCAGGGATGACCATCCCTCAAAGAAGCTGCCGAGAGAGGAAGCAAGGAAATACAATCAATAGACCGGGACCTTCACGTAAGCTGCCCACGGCTCCCATGTAGATTCAAACTTAGCTGAAGAATTTTCCAGCACACTAACCAGTTTTTCTTGGGTCATAATCCAGGAGATTTTCCTTTTAGCTCTAGAAAAGGATACCGAAGGGCATTTCCAAGCCCCTGCTATGGTTAATTTGGCTCCCGTCAATATAAAGTGAATGAGGCGATGGTTAGATTTACTTGCAGTAAAATTCTGCACATTCAATAAAGCTATAGAAGGGTCTTGTGTCAGAGCCACACCCATTAACTTGCGTATAACATTGAAGACCTTATTCCAAAATCCCCTAATTTTGGGGCATGACCACCAAACATGTAACATATCACCCACCATGCTGCAACCCCGAAAGCATAGAGGAGAAGTGAAGGGAAACATTTGTGAGAGCCGGGAGGGGACCAAATACCACCTCATTAGGACCTTCAGGTTGGCCTCAACCAATGCTACATTAAGTACACCACGGAATGCTCTGGTGGAAGCCCGGTACCATTCCTCCACAGACCATTTGCTTGCTAGATCAGTCTCCCATGCCTCCATATAGGCCGTCTTTGAGGACTATGAGGCCAGTGAATTATAGATGACCATAATCCCACCCTTCCTTTCCGTTAACTTACCGCACCAAGCTTCATAAGGGGAAACGGTAGGGGAAACGGGTCTAGTCGTCCATAGGGAATGCAAAAAATGTTTTAGTTGGAGGAACCTGAAATGTTCGGATTTTGGCATTTTCAATTTGGTTTTGCAATAGTTATCCGTGATCGGGCCCGAGTGTGTAAAAAAGTGTCCTATCCTGTAGAGACCCTTATCTAACCACCACTTGAAAGCTTGAATGTCCTCGCCCGGTGGAAACAATGGGTTTCGAAAAATATGCGCTAAAGGTTTAATGTGTGAGACTAGTGCCGGATGTGTTCTGAGAGAGTCCCATAATTGAATAGAATGTGAAAGGGTAGGGGAAAGTATAGGAGGTCTTCGCCTGGGTGGGCACCAAAGGAGGAAGTCCAGTGTGTTCAAGGGGACTGCCTGACGCTCAATATTCACCCAGTCTGGTATATCCGAGCGCTTATAAATCTCAGAGGTCTGGGCTAATCGTGCAGCCTGGAAATACCACCACAAGTTAGGCACCCCCAGTCCACCCTGTTTCCTGGAACGGAATAATACCTTCCGGGAAAGCCTATAACCCTTAGTTCCCCATATAAATTTGGTGAGTCTAGACTGTGCATTCAGTAGATAACGTTTGGGAATTGGGATAGGGAGTGAGCGAAAATAGTATAAAATTTGGGGCAGTAAGGTCATCTTTATGGAATGAATCCTCCCTAGCCAAGAGTGACGCAGGTGTTTCCAGCCGTCGAGTTCAGAGAGATGTGTTTGACCAGATCAGGGTAATTAGCTCCAAACAAGCGGTCCACGGAAGGTGTCAATTTAATACCCAAGTACGGGATGGAGGATTCCGCTCAAGAGAATTTAAAATTGGATTGGAGATTGATGACTGAGGGAGGTTAACATTCAGAGCCATCGATTTTGTGAAATTGACTCTCAAGCCCGAGGCCCTAGAGAAGGCCTCAAGGGTCCGGCAGACATTCGGCAAGGAGACCAATGGATTCGTCAAAAATAAAAGCAAGTCGACCGCAAATAATGCGCATTTATGGGTATTCGGCCCGCATCGGACCCCTTGGATGTCCGGGTGATCCCTGATAGAAACAGTCAAAGATTCAATCGCAATGGCAAAAAGCAGGGGTGATAGAGGACACCCCTACCTAGTGCCGCTTGAGATCAAGAGTGGGGTCGAGTAATGGCCCTGTAATTTGATTTGAGCCTCTGGTGTGGAGTACAGAGCTCCAATGATATTCAGAAAGGTCACACCAACCCCCCATCACTGGAGCACTTCAAACAAGTATGTCAAAGATATGGAATCAAAGGCCTTTTGTAAGTCCAATGATAGCAGGAAGCCCTTCTGTGGAGCACCCCCATCCCAATTAGCTTGCAAGAGGGACACTATGTCTATTGCTCTACGAATCTGATCCGGCCCCTGCCTCCCCGGTATGAAGCCCACTTGGTCCTTATGTATGTAGGAAGCAATAAAGGTGGCCATTCGGTCAGCTAGAATTTTAGTCATGAGTTTGAGGTCGTTATTGATCAATGAAATCAGCCTATAATTATTGACCAGACTCGGGTCTTTGTCCGGTTTGGGTATGACTGAAATAAAAGCCGAGTTAAGTGACCTATCAAGTGCTGAGCCCTTGCGCAGGGCGTTAAAAAATGCCGCCAAATAAGGGGCTAATGTCGGTGCAAACGTTTTGTAATACATGTTGGAAAAACCATCCGGTCCCGGTGCAGAGTTCGGTTTAGATTTTTTAATGGCCTTTACAATCTCATCTTCCGAAAAGGGACTTTCGAGGTCTGAGCGGTGCTGGTCGCTAAGTTGAGGAAGCGACAATGAGGAGAGAAAGGACTGTACCTCCTCCATAGAAGGTGATGAGGTAGGATTGTAGAGGCCATCAAAAAATTTGCGGAAAGCCTGCAATATACGCTGTGGGTTTTGAGTCAGATTCCCCCCAGCTACTTTAATTTTAGGAAGCGCATAGAGACGTTGTTTGGGATGGAGTCTGTGGGCGAGGTAAGAGCCTATTCTATCAGTTTGATGGTAAAATTTAGCCGAAGTCCATCGCAGGTATTTTTCAGCCTTAGTGGTCAGAGCTAGATTGAGAGAGAGTCTAGCAGCTCCAAGAGCTTCCGCTGATTGACTAGATGGGTTCTTTTTATGTTTATCGCTAAGTTCCCTAAACTCCCTATCAAGTCGTTCCACGTCAGCTTTGTGTGCCTTAAGGGTGCGCGAAGAGATTTGGATTAGGACCCCTCTGATGGTGGCTTTGTGCGCCGCCCAAAGTGTTTCCCGGGAGATTTCCTGAGTGTCATTCAGGCTAAAGTATTCCTGAATGGCCTTGTCATTTTCACAGTAACAGTACTGGGGTTACTGAGAAGAGATTCATTCAGTCTCCAAACGTATTCACGAGAACGCTGCCCACCTCCCAACAATTGCAGAAAGACCCCCGAATGGTCGGACCAGGGTGCATCCCGGATATAAGATCTGGTTGCTAGTGGGACATGCGGTGATGAGATAAAGATGTGGTCTATCCTAGCAAAAGAGAGATGGGGATGAGAGTAATGTGTGTAATCCTTTACATTCGGATTAGTCTCCCTCCAAATGTCCACCAGACCCTGTTTAGCCAGGAGTTTACAAATACGGAGACTTTGCTTAGATGGAGCCAATTGCTGGCGAGACGGCGGTCTCTTTTTGTCGAGACTCTGATCAAACGCAATGTTAGAGTCACCCCCGAAAACAATCACCCCTCCAAAAAAGGGGACAAGGTATCAAATATCGATTGAAAAAATTTAAAGTGGTTTCGATTAGGAGCATAATAGGATATAAATGAATATAGGGTGCCCGCTATGTGACCCTTTACCAGAAGAAATCTACCTTCTGGATCGGGATGAGTGGATACCATAGAAAAGGGACAGCTGCGAGAGAAAAGTATCGCAACCCCCCTCATCTTGTTCTGGGCATTCGCTAGGTAGAAGGAAGGATATTTAGCGTGTAGAAAAGATGGTTTGTAATGTTGCGAGAAGTGAGTTTCCTGTAGAAATAGTATATCTATCCTCTGAGCGTGAAAGCTGTGCAGGACCTTTCTACGCTTAAAAGGGGAGTTTAGGCCTTGGGCATTTTGTGAGGCTATTCTAAGCTTAGGAGGACGAGTATCAGTTGAGGCCATGGCAAATGGCAGACTGCTCTAGCAAAAATTGAACGGTCTACCAGATGAGGAGGGTGATTCGGCTTCAGAAGGAGGATGGTGCAGCACAGGTTTGAATTTCCATGATGAGGTCACCCTGGTCAATGAAGAAGAAAAAGAGGGGTTAAAGAGAAGGAAGGGGTAGCAATATAGGACAAGTTCAAGACCGCCCCTACCGAAAGGGGTCGGAAGCAGGTAGCAGGCCAACAGTTCTTGGGGCCAGCGAGTAAAAAAACGGCTTGGAGTGCAAACAGACAAAACCATAAAGACAAGACAAACAAACAAAGACATACAACAAAGATGGTCCCAAAGGACCAAAAATAGGTGAAAAAACTTTCCCCCTGAGGAGAGGGAAATTCCCATATTGGACAACCAGTAACCAAAAATGGGGAGAGGGGCATGATCACCGCCCCAGTGATCCGGATCCCCCAACATCAGCTTATTAAAACATGAACCCATCAAAAAAACATCATATAGAGCCGACACTTTGACCACACTGGGAAACAATCAGGAAGGAGTCAGGCAGATAGGCAGAAATAACCGGGTCCACCCGTGAAACGTGGTAGTGACCCGTTTCCCAGTGATTCAAAGAGCTAGCACAAGGGGGCAAACGTAAAACCAGAGAAATATATATTCAAATACATATGACCCAGTCCTTGTACAGATAAAGAGGAAGAAAAATTATGTGGAACAAATTAGAGAAAAACACATAGATACTAGGATAAAGACACATCCAGCTGTTGTTCAGGAGATTTCCAGAGAACGTCCATGAAGAAGGTGAGGCCAGGAAGTAAGGAGAGGAGTCTCAGGGTGGGCAACCGTCCTTAGATTTCTTGGGCTTGGTTTGACGCCAGAGGGGGGACAATGGACTGGAAGGCTGTTGTCGCTTGGAGGAGCTGGAAGCCGAGGATGCCGGGGGAGATCCAGGGTCTTGAGAGATGAGATGCAGCTTGAGGAGTAGTTTCTCGCCTTCGTGAAAGGAAGAAAATGAATAGGATCTTTGCTTAAATTCAAATTTGAGGTTGAAAGGGAATAACCAGCGATATTTAATGTTGTGTTGGATTAAAGCAGCCAATAGGGGTTTAAATGATCTGCAACGTTGAATGGTGGACGGGGACAAGTCAGTAAATATTTGAATAGGCACCCCTTTGAAGGACAGGTTGTCACTATTGCGAGCTTTGCGCATGACGTCCTCTTTCACTCCATAGTAGTGAGGTTTCACTAGAATGTCCCTAGGCAGGCCGTCCTGACGGAGGGACTGTAGGGCCCTATGAGCCCTGTCCAATTCCAATTTATGTGGCGCAATATCCGGCAGTAGCCCCTTGATGATAGAGTGCACCACTGCTGGCACATCTTGAAAGGACTCAGGGACCCCCCTGATGCGAAAGTTATAGCGCCGACTGCGGTTTTCCAGATCGTCAATCTTCAAAAGGGCTGATTCTAACTGATCATGTAGTTCCTGGAGACGATCAGTATTCTGGTTAGATTGGAGCATTGTGTGTTCAAGTTTAGTTTCTATGAATTCTATGCGTGTTCCAAGGTTAATAAGATCAGCCTTAATTTCCCCAGTTATTCTGGAGGCTGTATTAGTGAGACTCCTGTCAAGCAAAGCAGCAAACTTGTTAAACATGGCCTCCATCTGAGCTTGAGGGCCTGGGGAGAAATCAGTTCCAGGGTAAAAAGAATGGGAAGGGACTGCCCCTGCCTCCATGGGAGACCCTGGTGTGACAGGCAGCATTCGGCCCAAAAGTGACTCCGTGGACGCTGGAGAAATTGACCCCCCATGTGTGCTACTCACTAGGGAGCCCCCCGCAGGGCTCGCTGATGAACCAGGCTCCAGCTGCAGGGAGGATTGCTGTGGAGTGTCAGGGCCCAGCAGCGCGGCATCCGCCATCTTGGGGATTTCAGTCAGATGTTCCGAGGCTGAAAAAAGCACCGAAAGGTCCCTGCGGACCGAGCCCGATGACATAGGGCTGTCCAGCGGACCTTCCCCTACCGGATGGTGTCAGCACGCTACAGGGTCGTGGAGCGGAGCGGGGATCCGGCGATCTCTGAGGCGGGACGGAGCTCCAGGTTCAAGCGGCCATCTTGGAGCTTCCGCGCATGCGCACTTCTAGTTTTACACTTTTTTTTTGCATTTCTTCAGTTACTTCCTGGTTTCCATGGCTAAGCAAATGATGTCATACATCCCAGGAGTCTTCAGGAGGGGAGGGAGGGTTCTCAGCTCAGCCAATATCTGAGATAGATTTAAGGAAGTAAATGCCACATGAATCATCTGCCCTTCCTTAAGATGGCCACAGCCAGGAATGCCAGGGGGCCTTTTTAAAAATTATTTCTCAGCAAAATAAAGCATGGAGACATGGATTGATGGGGGGAGTTTGCTTTAATTACTAAAAATGAATGAAATAGCGTTTTTGTTTTGTGGTGCCCAGATGCAGCGCAGTTTCACTTTAACTTGCTTTTTTTCATAAACATTAATAACTTTTTATATCATTTTTAAACCTTTTTTTTTCTTTTTTTAAATATGATTCTTGAGGTTGCCTAAACTGATGTTATGAGTACATAAACCTGCAGGCTAGACCTGGCAAGGTCTGTGGCCTTATACCAGAAGTTAAAAAAAGTGGGAGCAGATACCGAGTAGAATATTTATATTACTTAGGCATTTCCTATTTTACCATTCCCATTTTGTAGACCTCTCCTTGAAACATTTATATTCAAAATTACAAATGTTTTCTGCATTTTAACTATCTTCTTACAGATTCTGTTGAATCGTTTAAAGTCTTTCTGAATTTGATTTTCCAAGTAAAACAAGAAAGTGTAGATATAACAAACACTGAAACTGATCACAGTTTCACAGTCACTGTAAACTCAATAGAAAAACATTCTTCAATTTCCTGCTGTGATTCATGTTAAGAGCAATATGTAGTTCTAGTGTCAGATCAAGATTACACTCAGAACCTGAAGTGAACAGATTTGCTGTGAAATTGATGAACAAATGATTTTGCTGACACCACTTTAGCCAGAGAGATAGCGGGAGGGCAATTTTTTAATATAGTATATCACAGAAAAACATTTAAAGCAAATAAATCAGCGGCATGCATTGTTCTCTTGGATACACTTCTGACATTAAATAGCTTGTGCAAGATATATATAAACACTGCCTTGGTAATATTAAATTGCATATTTTAAGAGGTCTGCCATTTCATGATAAATTTGAGTAATATTAAAAATGTATTGTAGAAAATATACTAGATTATAAAGAAACTAAAATATCTCTATTTACAAACATAGATTAAAAACACTCATTTAGAGTCCATTCACACTGGCACGACTTGTCAGGCAACTTGGTCAGCCTGACAAGTCGTGCACCGTCGCTCCCACTGTGTAGTACAGGAGCCGTTCTAATAGGAGCGACACAAGTCGCTCCGACTTAGAAAAAGGGTCCTGTACTACTTCAGGGCGACCTGGAGGCGACTTGCATTGACTTCCATTATGTGAAGTCCGTGCAAGTCGCGCCGAAGTCGCGCTGCACGCGACTTCACAGGTCGACCCCGAAGTCGGAGCGACCTAATGTGAATGGGGGCTTACAAGGGTATTTACCATTTGTCTGGAAACTAATACATATTTCAGTAAAGTTTGTTAACCTATCATATAAATATGTGGTTCAATGCTTCTTGCTCAGGATGGTCATCAACATGTAGGTTTTAGTGGCTTTGCAGCAACAATAATTGGGAATACAAGTGCTGTCCCATGGCAAAATGAACATGGAATTTCAGATTAAAAATGAAGAATGTCAATTTTATTATAAATCCCACAAAGGGAGCAAGCCACTGATGTACACTGTGATGAACCAACAGCAATGATAACAGTACCTGCAGGAGAGGTAACGTGTGTGACAGGCAATCCAAGGACCAACTCGGGATGTGGTGGAGTAGAGGTTTACTGACCAGCAAGGACACTATGGAGGAGAGTTCACATCCAGGCAAAGAAAGGCCTCAGGGACCGGGATCTTTAGGCGATGTAATGGCCGCCTTATGGGGTCAGGAGAAGAGTGTCACTGGCTGGCACAGGAAGATCCGACTGTCAGGCCGGGGGAGGCCTCACCAGGCTCGTGTCCGGAAGTGTTGTCCCCGGTCTGGCAGAAGTGGCCGTAGGTGTGTCTGAGTGTGGGCAATGGATGAGCCGATCCCAGCGTGGGTGAAGGAAGCAACAGCCAGCTATAGGACGATGGCTACATGTTTCGGGGCAGACCCCATCTTCAGGTTAAAGCTGGCTAAACAAGAGAAAAGTGAGATCGCTGAATGTTGCCTGAGCTGCAAGAATCTCATGACTCATTTCAACAGAATCCATAAATGGTCCAGGGGTAGACTAAAGGAACAAAAAAAAAAAATGTCCCTTATTGCAACCTTATTATTTTCTATATCAAGGAGCTTCACATTTTGCACTTGCTCTTTACACCATTTAAAGCAAATAAAACAGCGGCACGCATTGTTCTCGTGGATACACTGCTGACATTTATCAGCTTCAAAGAATGTGCAAGATATATATATATAAACACTGCCTTGGTAATATTGAATTGCATATTTTAAGAGGTCTGCCATTTCATGATAAATTTGAGTAATATTAAAAATGTATTGTAGCATATATACTACATTAGAAAGAAACTAAAAGATTTCTATTTACAAACATAGATTAAAAACACTCATTCACAAGGGTATTTACCATTTGTCTGGAAACTAATAAATATTTCAATACATTTTATAACCTATCATATAAATATGTGGTTCAATGCTTCTTGCTCAGGCTGGTCATCCACATGTAGGTTTTAGTGGCTTTGCAACTTATTTAAGAATTGTTAATACAAACTGGGCTGTTTATGGGACATGGGTTGCCCAGTATCTGTTAAAATGGCTTTACAGGTAAGCACAGAAAAGGGAATGTATTTGTCATAGTAGAACTTTACATATATAGTTCAGCAGTTAGTATTTTAGTGTGTATAGATGTGCTTGTGAGTAAAAAAACATTCCCATACTAATGTGTTTTATGAGCAATGTGACAAACACAGCTTTTCATACACAAGTACCTGCCTTTGCACATGCTATGATGCCAAATCATTATGTGTGTCCTTGAGAGGTTATCATTTGCTAATATTCAATTTAAGTGGGCTTGTTCTATACTTTTCTAAGATGTTTGGCTATTTATTCAAGCAGCTTATTCAGTTCTAATAGGCATCAAGAACATAACCCAGCTTTTATATCCATAGGAGTAACCCATTCGCCTTAAATGTTTGTTACCCCAACATTTCATATTCCTGATATGTGGCTGCTGTGGCTTGTATGAAAAAGTATCCTGTTATCTTTGTATTGTTTTCTTTGTGTGAAATCCCTGCTGGTGTTCCTGCCAGTCCCTCTGCTTTCCTATCAAAAGATGACCACTCTAAGCGTGATAAGGCACCATGGTCAGTTCTCTAGCAGTGCTGGGAACTCAGCCTGCTTTCTTTTAATGATCAGACTTGTCCTAACACACCCCTCCTACACAGCCATTCACTGGGAAGCTCAGTGTACTGCTACATCTCCTCTGAATGAATGTGAGGAAAAGGTAATTTGCCTCTCATTTCTATTTTAAACAGAATGGGTTTTTTTTTTACAAGGTGATCATTTACAATTACTTTAACTCTATCTCAATTTAATTTGTATTTTGGTTATTAAAGAACAAGATGGATGGTGTGTAAGCAAATGGAAATACAGGTGGCTTGATCTAAGTATATAATCCAAAATCATGGTGTTTGTCTGAGAGAGGTGTTCATTTTTTGAGCCACATGGATGAAGGTGTGAATTTTTCTACTACTAATTGACAGTGTAAAATATGAGAAAATTTGTCTCAACTATGTCTGCATAAAAAGCATGCTTAAAGTAACATATCACTGCAATCTATAATCATGAATAAAGTATATGTTATCCCAACATTTCATACTTCTGATATGTGTCTGGGCTACCATGTACCAGGGGCGGACCTACAGGGGTCGCAGGGGTCGCCATGGCGACCGGGCCCCATGCTGCAGGGGGCCTGAGAGGGCCCCCTGTATGTATAGATATGAGGAGCGGCAACCGCAGCTGAGACCGGAGCTCCCCGATCCTCAGCCAAACTGTAAATTGGCATCGAGGAAGCTGGTCTCCCTTAGGAAAGTGAAAGCAGTGTGTGCTGTGCTCTCTGCCTCCCCCTACAGTGCAATACCCGGCAGGAAGTTACAGGAAGAAGGTACTGTCCTCTCTCTCTCCGTTTTAAAAAAAGGCTTTCTATGTGCATTTATGTATGTATATGTATGCATGTATGTGTGTACTGTATGTGTGTGTGTATGTATGTGTGTGTATGTATGTGTATGTATGTGTGTGTATGTATGTGTTTGTACTGTATGTGTATGTATGTATGTGTGTATGTATGTATGTATGTATGTATGTATGTATGTGTGTGTTTATATGTATCTATATATGTACTGTATGTGTGTGTGTGTGTGTATGTGTATGTATGTGTGTGTATGTATGTGTTTGTACTGTATGTGTATGTATGTATGTATGTGTGTGTGTGTATGTATGTGTGTGTTTATATGTGCATTTATGTATGTATGTATATGTATGCATGTATGTGTGTACTGTATGTGTGTGTGTATGCATGTGTGTGTATGTATGTGTATGTATGTGTGTGTATGTATGTGTTTGTACTGTATGTGTATGTATGTATGTGTGTATGTATGTATGTATGTGTGTGTTTATATGTATCTATATATGTACTGTATGTGTGTGTGTGTGTGTGTATGTATGTGTGTGTGTATGTATGTGTTTGTACTGTATATGTATGTATGTATGTATGTATGTATGTGTGTGTGTGTGTATGTATGTGTGTGTTTATATGTATCTATATATGTACTGTATATGTGTGCATGTATGTATGTGTGTGTGTACGTATGTATGTATATGTATGTGTGTGTGTATGTATGTATGTATGTATGTGTGTGTATGTATGTATGTATGTATGTGTGTGTATGTATGTATGTGTGTGCATATGTGCATCTATATATGTATGTGTGTGCATGTATGTATGTGTGTGTGTGTGTATATGTGTGTGTGGATATATGTACGTGTGTATGCTAATATATATATATATATATATATATATATGTGTGTGTGTGTGTGTGTGCATATATGTGCTTATATATGAGTATGTATATGTGTGTGTATGTGTGTACATGTGCGTTTATGTGTGTATGTGCACATTACTTTTAATCCTGACCCCATATATGTGTACAATCAGAACTATTTTTTTTTTACAGCTTGTTCATAGTACCAGCAAGAAAATGCTATTCCTCTGAAAAGCGATCCATGCTCATATCGCTTTTCAGAGGCATTTGACAGGAGGTGAAAAGGCAATATGTTGCCTCCTCACCGCCTGTTTTAACCCCCTAATGCAGGGGTGGGGAACCTGCGGCCCGCACAATCATTGCGTCCAGCCCCCCCCCCCCCCCTGCCGCTGAGCCTGTGTATGCCAGCGGAGCTGTCAGAAGGAGCCGATGGCTCCGTCCTGACAGTGCAAGTCACAGAAAAGCTTCAGAAAAGGGTGGACCCGGGGGGCAGAGCAGTTCGCCCCGAGCCCACCCATTTGTGTGACAATAGCGAATGAAAATTCGCTATTGTCACACGGATCCTCCTCCTAGCCAATCAGGAAGCGGGTCCAAGACCCGCTTCCGGATTGGCCGAAAGGCGAACACATGCCATTGGTCGAGGAGGAGGCGGGATGACTCGAGGAGAAGCCGCCGCTGCAGGTAAGTGCACTGGCTTTCTGCATTGAAAGGGGGCACGCTGTGGTCAGTCTGTATTGAAAGGGGGCACGCTGTGGTCAGTCTGTATTGTAAGGGGGCACACTGTGGTCAGTCTGTATTGAAAGGGGGCACGCTGTGGTCAGTCTGTATTGTAAGGGGGCACGCTGTGGTCAGTCTGTATTGTAAGGGGGCACGCTGTGGTCAGTCTGTATTGAAAGGGGGCACACTGTGGTCAGTCTGTATTGTAAGGGGGCACACTGTGGTCAGTCTGTATTGAAAGGGGGCACGCTGTGGTCAGTCTGTATTGAAAGGGGGCACACTGTGGTCTCTCTGCATTGAAAGGGGGCACGCTGTGGTCAGTCTGCATTGAAAGGGGGCATGCGGTGGTCAGTCTGTATTGAAAGGGGGCACACTGTGGTCTCTCTGCATTGAACGGGGGCACGCTGTGGTCTCTCTGCATTGAAAGGGGGCACGCTGTGGTCAGTCTGCATTGAAAGGGGGCATGCTGTGGTCAGTCTGTATTGAAAGGGGGCACGCTGTGGTCAGTCTGCATTGAAAGGGGCATGCTGTGGTCAGTCTGTTTTGAAAGGGGGCACGCTGTGGTCTCTCTGCATTGAAAGGGGGCACGCTGTGGTCAGTCTGCATTGAAAGGGGGCACGCTGTGGTCAGTCTGTATTGAAAGGGGGCACGCTGTGGTAAGTCTGCATTGAAAGGGGGCACGCTGTGGTCAGTCTGCATTGAAAGGGGGCACGCTGTGGTCAGTCTGCATTGAAAGGGGGCACGCTGTGGTCAGTCTGTATTGAAAGGGGGCACGATGTGGTAAGTCTGCATTGAAAGGGGGCACACTGTGGTCAGTCTGCATTGAAAGGGGGCACGCTGTGGTCAGTCTGCATTGAAAGGGGCACGCTGTGGTCAGTCTGTATTGAAAGGGGGCACGCTGTGGTAAGTCTGCATTGAAAGGGGGCACGCTGTGGTCAGTCTGCATTGAAATGGGGCACGCTGTGGTCAGTCTGTATTGAAAGGTGCCCCGCTGTGGTCAGTCTGCATTGAAAGGGGGCACGCTGTGGTCAGTCTGTGTTGAAAGGGGGCACGCTGTGGTAAATCTGCATTGAAAGGGGGCACGCTGTGGTCAGTCTGCATTGAAAGGGGGCACGCTGTGGTCAGTCTGCATTGAAAGGGGGCACGCTGTGGTCAGTCTGTGTTGAAAGGGGGCATGCTGTGGTAAATCTGCATTGAAAGGGGGCACGCTGTGGTCAGTCTGCATTGAAAGGGGGCACGCTGTGGTCAGTCTGCATTGAAAGGGGGCACGCTGTGGTCAGTCTGTTAGAATAATATTGTAAAAAAAAAAAAAAAATTAATAAAGCAAATGGTAGAAAAATGTAATTAAAAAAAAAAACTACTGACACCAATAGCAGAACTACCACACAAACATTGCACTTGCGACCGGCCCTGGCGTTCCGCCACCAGGCTGGGAGGGAAGGGCCCCATCCGGGGGGCCCTTTATGGTTTCCTGCATCGGGGCCCTGAAGGTTCTAGTTACGCCACTGCCATGTACTTATATTAAAAGGTATTCTATTCTCTTTGCTTTGCTTCCTTTGTTTGAAATACCTGGTGATCCTGCCATTCCCTTTGCTTTTCTATTTCAAATCAACCATTGTCAGTTTTCTGGCTGTTCTGGAAGCCCTATACTCCAATAAACAGACTCTTGCTGAACACCCCCTGCACAGCTCCTCACTGGGAACCTCACTATACTGCTGTTTCTCTGCTTCCTGCTGACATGCCCTATTGTAGTCACCACCCCTATCTCTTTAGGCCATATGATCACCTATAAAACAGCCGGTTATTCTTAGTTTTGACCTCATGGCTATCACATAGCCAGTATATTGTATTTACTTATCATTTTGCAATACATATTGGAGGCCAGTCATAGATGGAGGCAGGTTGGGGGAGGGTTGGGCTACCTCCATGCCCACCTGTCCCTTATCTATCCATTAGCTAGCATGTGCCCCCACTGTGGAGACACCCACAAATTACTAGTGTTAGGACTGCAAGTTATACAGGGTGTCGTGAAGGGGCCTTGCAGCTTACACCTGCGTTTGCAAATGTGTGTTAACTAAACCCCTGTTTTTATGTACATTGTTGGACAGGTTGATTCGGTTTGTTAGCAGACTGGTCGGTAAGTATTGTTTATTAGGACCGGTTGTTCTCACACACCTATTCAAAGTCCCAACCTTTTTTTTTTCTTAATTTCCATCACAGGGATGGAGACGCATTGCTTTACCCAGCTTGTGTCTCATTTAAACTCTCAAACTGCCTTTACTTTACATACTATAATCAGGGATGGAGGTGCATGTTCCTCAGCCGGTCATTCTTAGTTTTGACCCCATTGCTATCACATAGCCAGTATATTGTATTTACTTATCATCTTGCAATACACATTGAAGGCCAGTCATAGATGGGGGCAGGTTGGGGGAGGCTTGGGCTACCTCCATGCCCCCCTGTCCCTCATCTATCCATTAGCTAGAATGTGCTCCCACTGTGGAGACACCCATAAATTAGTAGTGTTAAGACTGTAAGTTATACAGGGTGCCGTGAAGGGGCCTTGCAGCTTACACATGCATTTGCAAATGTGTGTTTACTAAACCCTTGTTTTTACCATACATTGTTGGACAGGTTGCTTCGGTTTGTTAGCAGACTGGTCGGTAAGTATTGTTTTTTAGGGCTGTTTGTTCTCACGCACCTCATTCAAAGTCCCAACCTTTTTTCCTTAATAAAACAGGAGAAAGTGTTCCTTTTATGTAAATATAGAAACATTTTGCCTATAATTTCTATTTTTAAATGAATGTATTGTTATAGGCATATAGGTTTGTGGCCCCATGTGTCCATGTGTATGTGTGTGAGGAGTGGGGCTGGTGGAAAAAAAAAACAATGGCATATTGGGTAATATTTATGGTTATCCAAGAACCAGGAATCTGTTTACTCTAGTCCCAACCTAGATTGAATTTATATATTTAAAATTAAAAATGTATTTTTATATGAGTTTTTCAACAAGCCCATGCAAAGAATACAGGGAATTGGCATCAGGTATTCAGCTGCTTGAGTAAGATCAGGCAGAAAATGTATGGCCCCCCACTCCTCCTACCCCGGGTCCATAAAATGATGGCACTGTCCAAAGTAAGAGTCTTTATACTATTTTCACCTGGATCTGACATGTGAGATATCTGGCCTACAAAGGATGAACATACACAGTATGTCTTAATATAGTAAAATATAAAATGTTTTAAGCAAACTTTTTTAATATATATTTTATGTATTTTTATGCCTTATTCATTTAAATATATAAACATATTTATTTAATTTATATAAACAGGTTCCATTAATCCACATATTTATTTTTCATAAAGTACTTTTAATTTGTTATGTAAGCAGAAATCACTTTGGGAAACAATTCTCAAATCCCTAAATTAGTTTATACTTTACATGAACTTGCAACTTGAAATTACAGAAAAGTTAAACGTGGTAAAACAGAACATTTCCCCCTGGATTTTGTCACTATGAATATGTTCTACTGTCTAATTTTACTTCTCTTAGTAATTCTCTTTTCTCCCAGAGTACATTACAAATTAAAGGCCTGCCATTGTCACATGACCTCCTCCAGATAAGACTAAAAAGCTGAAAATTTCTAAAATTAGATTGGGAGATTCAATTAACTGCATATATACTGTATGAGCTTTATTTGAGGCAGAGCACATAAAATAAGTCAAAGTCATCACTAAAACAATGTCACAAATGTACTTCATTTACTAGCATTCGGAGCATAATTTGACTTTACCCTTTATGTTTACAAATTATCCTGTCTGTCACCATAGCGCCCAGAAGAGTTGTTAATGTGTTCTTCTTCACATTTTGCTTTAACTTTAGAAAAGCAGTAAAATTAACAGTTTTGTTTGTAAAGTTGGTGAAGTCTTATTTAACCACTTTAAGACCGGAAGGATTTGGCCCCTTAATGACCAGGCCCTATTTTGCGATTCGGCACTGTGTTTAACGGACAATTGTGCGATCGTGTGATGCTGTACCCAAATAACATTGATGTCCTTTTTTTTTCCCCACAAATGGAGCTTTCTTTTGGTGGTATTTGATCACCTGTGTGATTTTTATATTTTGTGCTATAAACAAAAAAAGAGCGACAATTTTGAAAAAAAAAAAAAAAACAATATTTTTTACATTCTGCTATATGACATCCAAATTTTTTAATATTTTAGGCCAATTTGTTTTCTGCTACATATTTTTGGTAAAAAAAAAATTGTAATAAGCGTATTTTGATTGATTTGCACAAAAGTCGTCAGGGAAGATTTATGTCACTTTTTTTTTTATACTAATAATGGCGGCAATCTGAATTTTCTTGCGGGATTATGACATTGCGGCGGACAGATCGGACCCCTAACTGACATTTTAAATTTTTCACACTTTTGGGGTTACCAGTGACATTACTACAAGCGCTTGCCCTCTAGCTGCCACCAGGCGACCAATGTACCGATATGTGGTTTTGCCTGTAGGAGCCACTCTGCCGCCGTATATATATATATATAGTAAGTGGTTGGCAAGTGGTTAATCCACAGTATGATGAGCTCTTTCCACTATAGGAAATGGATCTTAGCAATACAATATTAGTTTGAGAGAGTCGGTGGTGAAAGTGTTGGCAGTGCCCATAAATATTCATACAGAATACACCACTGATATAGAGAAACTGAAAAAGGAAAAATATCCTTAGAATTCACTTCCACTAACTTATCCTATGTAAGTCAATGAACACTTTGAGGCTGATTAAATTTGGGTTTACTAACCTGAATTAATCATGTTTACTTGATACATCCAATCCATTAACATACTTTATTTTAATTTCTGGTTCCAGTGCCACATGTAGAGCCAGAAAAGATGGCGGCCCAACTGAGCAGTATACAAAACCAGCTCTCACACCTGGGGAAAGCCCCGACATAGTGCTCTTCCCACTCCTGTCACAGCATACCACTGCAGGGAATGGCATTTTATCAAGCACCGCTCCTGATCTCCTGCACAACAGCCTGCTGTTTTAGCCTCCCCTACCATGCTTGGTACCAACATGGCCAACAGCATGGACACAGAATGTCCCCGTGAGCTCAGCCCTTGGAGATGCCTGCCCCGGTAGGAGATGACCAATATGGTAAGATCGCACAGGTATTGGCAGCCTTGCTATCTCCGACCATTACAGCTGCAGTTGACAAAGCAGTAGCAGTGGGAATTGAAAAGGGAATTGAACAGCTGAGGAGGGATATAGGAGAACAGGCGTGAGGGCTCAATGAGGTGGAGCAGAGATTGTCTGATGCGGAGGATGAGAAACATCAGTCTCAACTTTCTTCTCAGCAGTCCTTATAAACCCAACAGTATTTACCAAAGAAAATAGATGACGTAGAGAACTGTTCCAGGAAGAAAAACCTTAGGATTATTGGACTTCCAGAATCCTATAATTCTGGTTCCCTTATAGATCTCTGCACTAGCTCCTTTTCAGAGGCACTTGGGATCCTATATAGATGTGTAGCAGACCACGGACATCGTCTGGGTGCCCCATCTAATGAGTCAAATCACCTAGACCTGTCATAGCATGCTTTTAAAATTACGCTGACAGAGTAGCTATCCTACAATCCTTCCACAGTTCATATATATATATATATATATGTGTGTGTATATATATATATATATATATATATATATACACACACACATATATATATATATATATATATATATATATATTATATATAATGCATGAATTATGATCTAATCAATAATATAATTTTATTATATATATTATATATTAAATAATAAAATTATATTATTGATTCGATTATAATTCATGCGTTTGTGTTTCAAATTTATCACATCTGGGATGTCTACTAGACTCTTGTTTTGGTCAGGTTTAAGTCAGTAATTACTAAGAATTGTAGGCCTATAATACATAACGCCAAATTTCCATGAAAACAATTGTACCGCTTTTGGTATGTAATTCCTGACATAATCATACCGCCAGGGAGGTTAATACCTCAGCTGAATGTGTCCTAGATACTAACCAGTCTTAGGGGTGAGAAGATTGATCTTGAAACAATGGCTTTCCCCCGCATTTCCTCAAATCACTGCTGTTAAAAGGAACTCATGCTTTTACTGTACAGATAATTGTTGGATCTGGATGTGCAACTCAACCCTTCTATCAAACTCTTCCATTTCAAATGGCAGGCCTTTATTGAAGTTGCTATTTCGACGTTCAAGAAAGCATTAATAATCTTGACTTTAACATGACTGGAATACCACACCATAAGACCTACACAGCAAACCCGATGCTCATTATTGTCTCGTCCTCCAACAGCTTTCAACCACGACAGGTGAATCTTTCTATGTTTTAAGGAAGTCCCCCCTCCCCTACTTTTACTATGATCCATAATAGTTCCCTCCCCTCCCTATTTCCCTTCCTTTCATTTTCTTATTTTGTTCTAGTTAGGCCTTGGTTTAGACAACTTTGTTGTAAAATGTTTTGTTTATAGACTGGGTACATATATACATTGGTGGCACTCTCTCCCACCAATGTCCCACCCAGTCCCACTCAGTCTATAAACAAAAACTCATACAACAAAGTTGTCTAAACCAAGGCCTAACTAGAACAAAAATAAGAAAAATGAAGGGGAGGGAACTATCTTGGATCATAGTAAAAGTAGGGGAGAGGGCTTCCTTAGAACATATAAATATTCTCCTGTCATGGTTAAAAGCAATAAAGAGCATCAGGTTTGTTGTGTCAGTCTTATGGTGTGGTATTCCAGTACTCTGATGTACCAATGTACTTTAAACTGTAACACATGCTGATACACACCCTTGCCCATTCCATCTGGGCAGTGTAAAGGTCAGTCTTGGAGGCAGCACATCTGGAGGATTTACACTCTAGCAAGAATCCAGAAAGATTCAGTCAGCTGGAGCGTATTTCCAGCCTGGACACTGAGAGCAGTGATGCACTGTCATTCATATGAGGAATTCACCAATCATTTATATAAGGTGCAGGAACCTAGTATATCCTTAATGCAAGTACATAGAATATGACTAACTGTTCACACTGCCCAGATTGAATGGCCAAGAGTGTGTAGCAGCAATCGGTTACAGTTTAAGGTGCAATGGTACATCACTAGTTCACTATATACCCATTACATAGTGCTATAGAGGGGATTTGAGTATTTACATTAGATGGCATCTATCTAGTATGCATGTAACACTGCCCCCGCAGGGACTGCTGGATACTGTCTTTACGGGCTCCCCTGGTTACTGGCACATATTTACTTGGGAAAATCTCAGAATCCCTCCTATTCCCAATGGCTCGAAACATGAATGAACATTCTAGGGTTTTATTTGGTTTTGTTGTTTATTTGATAAGTTGGGATAGGAGAAGGGAATAGTGGGATACTTCAATTGAACTATTCACAATGTTTGAGGACTTCTATCTTCAAATCTCTGCTGGTAGATATGAAACAGCCAGGCTGTTAATTCACCCTGCCACTGAGATGAATGGGGTTCAGTCTCTTGTTCTCTTTACTCTCTCTAACAAGGTGACTTGATGGATGATAATCTATCTTCAGGACACCTTTACTAGCATCCTTCTCCTGCTGACACCCGTCAACTGACTATCCTTTGAGCAGGGGTGGCCCCCCTCAGGTCAGGCCCCTTGACACAAGTTCCTGTACTCATGATACTATGAAAAAGGTCCTCCAATGTCTCCCCTCTCAGTCAGCTTCCCCGAACGTCTGAATTAAGCTCCTCACTGCTACTCCTCCAGCCCTCAGGACGACCTCCTGAGGCCACATCGCACCTCTACAGAGGAGGTAGCTGCCCAGTTACCTCTGGGACTCTGATCTCCAACGAAAGACCTTAAGCACATGTGCTCCTGGCTTTTATACAGTATCCCAATGTGCACCTAGGCATCCTGCCCTCTGCCATATATCAGGACTGTTTCAAAAGTCCATGCACCCATTCATCAGGTTTCCTCCTACTGTCCAATATGCCTCCCTATTAGACCTCCGTGATACACTCTCTAGACTGAATGAATTGCATACTGAGCACAATGAGCAGACCTCACTAACAGATCCTGCTCTCTGGTAGGCAGAGAACAATATAGATTTACATGCAGCCCCTCTGGCTGACTAAGCAGACAGAGCTCAAAACTATACTTTCTCACTAGCATCTAAATGCAGGGTGCTACATGCAGTTTTTGTGGTTGGTTTATACTGTATCATTCTCTAGACAAACCACTACCACCTAGGGGAGGAGACCTAGGTTCTCAGAAGGTGACTAGTGTCATTTGTACATGTATATATTGAGCTGGAGGATCCTCTGCTTTTAGACTCTGAGGTAGAGAGTAAAACCTTTGAAACGCATCAGCCAGCAGGGGCTCCTGTATGGTTTCTCCTGTGATCTGAGTGCTGGTTCCAGGACTGTGACGCCACACAATTGTGGCACGTTCAAGTGATTTTCTAGTAGTTTTTAATCTTTTTTACAATAAATACATCTGGGATAAGGCACTAGGCTGATGTTTCCTCTCTACCTTCTATTTTTCCCATGACAGTAAGGATGCCTCCAGTCCTAGAGGGCAGCAAGTCCAGGAACAATATCCCCCGTAGAACTGATTATTATCTATACAAGTGTTGGGCTACCATAGTGTTGCACAAGAGTAATTTTTTTATGTTTGGGTCATATGCTTTATACTCATTGTTAGTCCCCTATGTGACCCCACACTGTTTGTGCTTTGCCCTGCATGTAACTGTTTTATTTTAAGATACTACTTTACATTATATATATATATAGCGATTACTATATTCTGTATGTTCATACTTCAAAACTAAATAAAACATATTTTGAAAAAAAAAAAAAACATACATTTTTTTTTATAAACTCTTAATCTGTCTGGGTGTTTTTTTTTTTTATTCTTTATTTCATTTTTTGATTATATAAAAACAAGGAAAGGTGGGGAAGGGAGCTGGGTAAAAATAGGCAGGGGGGAGATATAAGAGGAAGGTGGGTCAGTAACAAGAAGTTTTTTTTTGTCCAAAAAACACACAAAGATATAAAATGATTTGATAAATAGTATGACAGATATAGAAGAATATTATTTTAAATCAGAGCACCCATAGGTCATTAACATAGGCCTCAAGTATATAATTCAAAGTGTACCTGAGTATTTCTTCACATGGCTAGATTAAGCTGTCAAGGATCTACAAGAGGAAGAGATATAGGTATGAACACTTGGCTATCATGGTTGGAATTGATTGGGTAGAAATATGGTAAGGCTCAGAGAAGAGGAAGAGGGGGTAGAAGAATTAGGGAAGAAAATAAAAGGTAAAGAAGGAATGGTATACTAAGCAGAGTAGATCAGGCTTGCTGAGGGACATAAGGTAGAAAGAGCTTTATATACTAAGGGACGGATTTGAAGACAATCCAGTAAAACCAGGTTTTATGGCATTTCTCTTCTCTATATTAAAGATACTGTGTGAGGTCTTCCGTGGTCCTAATTTCCTGAACTTTGGATAGTCACATATACAGAGATGAAGGTGACTGTGATTTCCACTTCAAAAGGAATGCAGTCTCTAACAGCCTTTGTATCTTGTCATCAGGATAGGGGCCAAGTGCAAGCGGATGACCCCTGGGTTATTGCATTAATCAAAAATTGTACATTTTAATATAGTGGATATAACTTAATTCTAGAATGACTTGAGAGCAGGACAGTCACAAAAGATGTGGAGGAGTATATCAGTTTGTTGATGGGAGCACCATGAAAGTGCAGAAAACTGTGAATAGACTTTGTGGAGGAGGGCAAGTACTCTATACCATAGGGAAGTTTAAAGCTGCTCTCTTGCATTTCACTTTGTACAGTACATAGGTTTTATGTGCATATGGTAAGACATGTTGTCTTTGCTCCTGGAAAAATGTAACACCCAATTCTCATAGTTGCTAGAATGCTGAAAGCATTATTGATCAGTCTCAAAAGTTAGAAGTATAAATTGCATGTAGAACAAATTAACTAACATTAGGGGTCATTTATTTGTTAGTTTGTGAAAGGTCTTCAGCTACTTACCTTGTGACCTGCATACCTGATCCTGTTCCTGCTTAGCAGTTGCTGGATTGACTTGCCTTCTGCCATATGACTTATTCATGCTTACCAGTTGCTGACCTTACTTGTCTCCTGCCCATGGCTTTTTGCTGCTTACCAGTTGCTAATGCAGTTTATTTCCTGGCCACTGCTTATTCCTGTCCATCTGTTACTGGCTCAGCCTGATTCTTGACCAGTGGCCCTACCTAGTGTTTTCCTGCATGTTCAAATCAGTTTGCAGCCATCTGCTGATGCCAGTCCTAATAAGTTACATGAGGTTACCTAGCCTTGGTTGGTGTATGACTCTTCAGGAGCACTTTTCAGTTCTCTCTCTCCAATCCATTTCTTTGCTCTCACATTTCTAATCCATCTATCACCATTCCAGGTACTTGAGGACCTCCCATTTTCCCACTTTGGTGTCCAACCAGGTAAGTGATAACATCAGATCTGGGTATTTAGTAGGTGTGAGAATAGATTTCCATTATTTCATTTATGTAAGGGCAAATCATTTAAGTGTGAGAAGTTATACTAGGAAGTATAGCTGGGTGCCACAAAAGGGGACTTTACAATAGGGTGCTTGGGTATTATGTGGTATACCAGATATGACAAAAAAACATATATTAAAGTAAAAAAGCAAAATATAACTTTATTGTAAACAGCAATAAAAATTGGCGTCCATCACCGCGATGTGCGGGGACTGGACGCGATCCTTATTTTACTATCAGGTAATGCTTATGCCTTGTGCCTTCATTATTTTCTTGTATCGGCAGCACCTACATCGAGGGGCAAGCCCAATTTAATGGCTTAGATCCTCGTCAAGGATGATTAGTCTAACCTCTAGATAATGTGATACATGCATCTGCCTAAATATTGCAGATTGCCTTTCCTAGTTGATACATATCAGATATATATTACCCTATATTTGTTTCTTTTTAGGAAACATTATTGTGGGATCTTCTATTCTGATCCACTTTCTTCCTCTACCCAGTCTCCGCCCATATTTATGGCCGGGCATTACTGAGGTAAGACAACCTCTCTTAACTACCATAGCCCCATGAGCTACGGCCTAAGCTAAAAACACTAAGTGCCCCTCCTGTCTCCTCTTTCTAGGTGAGACATAGGGTGGCCATACATGAAATTAAAAGCATATATTTTATTTATTTTTTCTTTTTCATCTTTTAGATCATATTTTTCTTCAGCTGCATTTGTATGCCCTATTTGTGTTCGGTCTCCTGTGTCCGCCCCCGGGGGGTTTCCCTCTGGCCTTGTGGTCGCACCTCCTACTACAGCGTGCTTTATTGCATGCCGAACAGGTAGGATAGCGTTTACTACTTTTGACTTCTGTGTCATGGACACTACTCAATTTTTTGGTTTACTATAGACACTATTTTGAATAAGCTCTGACATTATATCATTAAATGTACAAGCTATTACAAACATGTATATCATGATTTTGTACTAATTGTATTTTTCTTTTTTCTTCATCATCTTAGCTCATTATTACATTTCTTTCATGACAAATATATTTATGTGATACCCTCAAAGATACCCCTGAAGAAGCGGTGGTAGTGCTGCGAAACATGTTGGGTTAATTGTTGTGGGCTACCACGCCTCCTGCACAAAGACCATCCATTGTGGATGCAACTGGGTACAAAAGTATACACACTATTTACCCTTGTGTTTAGGAGAATATGTATATGATTATATTTGTATGAAATTATATGACTGTTTATTGTCGGTGTGATATAATCCAATTTTGTACAATATACTGTGACTCCTCCAATCACAGTGTATTTTTTATTGCTGTTTACAATAAAGTTATATTTTGCTTTTTTACTTTAATATATGTTTTTTTGTCATATCTGGTATACCACATAATACCCAAGCACCCTATTGTAAAGTCCCCTTTTGTGGCACCCAGCTATACTTCCTAGTATAACTTCTCACACTTAAATATTCAATAGGGACGTGGTGCTTTTCAAATAACTTTAAACTTATAGAGATAGTCCTCTGTTTACAAGGGCAAATCATTGTCTCTATTTTACAAGTAGGTTGGAAAATTAAATCATGCAATGACTGATTTTTGAACTACTTGCATTGTTTCTCTCTGCAGGCCAGGGGATTCAAACCCACAACCATCTTAATTGAAAGTCTGGTATTTTAACACCTATGCCACAGTCAAGCCTGCTTAGGCTAAACACAATCTCCCTAACTTCTATCTCATCCACTGTGTGTAGGGTGAGCTAGAAGTAAGTTAGGCAGGGAGAGTGGTTTAGCATAAGCCTGCTTGATGGTGGCGTAAATGGAAGAATATCAGGCTTGCAATTGTGGGTTCAAATCCCTTGGCCAGTGGGTGATTTATAAGTGGAATTCTATAGTTAATAATACATTGCTGGCAGGGAGAGAGATTTTTGCTTTTTACAGTCTTTTGAGATCAGATAGCACAGTGTATACCACAAAGATATGTATATATATATATATATATATATATATATATATATATATATATATATAGGCACTTCAGTTTATGTCAGGATTGCTGAAAAAAACAGCATGGGCTTCCCCCTAAATCCACACTAGACCCCCTTATCCGAGCACACAGCCTGGCTGGCCAGGATGGGGGTTGGGACGAGCAAGCACCCCCCTCCTGAACTATACCAGACCACATGCCCTCGACATGAGTAAGTGGGTGCCCCCCACTCCAAAGCACCTTCCCCCATGTTGATGGGGACAGGGGTCTCTTCCCGACAACCCTGGGCTGTGGTTGTGGGGGTCTATGGGGGTAGGCTTATCAGAATCTGGAAGCCCCCTTTAACAAGGGGGCCCCCAGATCCTGCCCCCCCATGTGAATGGATATCGGGTACATCGTACCCCTACCCATTCACCAAAAAAGTGTACAAAAAAATAAAGACAAAAGCCAGTTTTGGACAAGTCCTTTATTAAAAAACATAAGAAAATAGTGTCCCCCGATGATCGCCCGCCTGCCCAAAAAATAGAAAAAAGAAAAAAGGAATATCCTGCTTCTTCGGACGCTTCCCGCACTATGAGCTATTTTGAGTTTGACAGCTCTTTCATAGGGATCTGACATCACGGGCTGCCCCAAAATGCACTGCTCAGGTGCAGTGAATAAATTAAATGATGTCAGTAATTTATTCACTGCACCTGAGCACTGCATTGTGGGGCGACTTGTGACGTCAGATCCCTATAAAAGAGTTATCAAACTCAAAATAGCTCATAGCGTGGGAAGTGTCCAGAGAAGCAGGAGCTTCTTTTTTTTTTTTTTTTTTATATTTTTCGGGCGGGCAACTGATCATCGGGGGACACTATTTTTTATTTATATTTTTTAATAAAGGACTTGTCCAAAACTGGCTTTTGTCTTTATTTTTTTTGTACACTTTTGTGGTGAATGGTTAGGGGTACGATGTACCCGATATCCATTCACATGGGGGGGGGCATTTTTTTATCTGTATTGCCGGGACCCGACAATACATTACAGCCGCGAGCAAGTTTGAATTCCTTTAGAAATGTCAGTATTGCTGCGCAGGCTACATACATCGCCACTTTATAGGCACATCAAGGGGGCCCTACTAAAAAGGTGTAATGTATATCAACGCAACTGAATAAATAAAGTATTGAAGTATCAAAAAATATTGTGGCTGCAATATCAAAGTGGTGAATCACTACACATAAAATCAATAAATATATAAAGTGATATCGTGCTACAATAAAGTGCTAATAACAAAAAAATAGCTGTTCTATTCTAACAGCAAAAAATGCTGTGCAGTGCAAATAACAAAAGTTGCTGTGCTGTGCAAAGGTGCAATAATTAAAAGGGTTGAAGAAATTACTGAATATATCAACAAATCAATCAACATAAAACATATGTGTCTATATGACTCCTTAGCATGAACACTAAAATAACATTTCAAAGTCAGCTTAATCGCATCAATTGAAAAGATAAATCAAAAGTGCAAGGTGCTAGTCCATTAAAGTGATTTCAAGTGAATAAACAGTCTCTAAAGTGCCAAAATAAGTGCAGCTGCCGCAATGGATCATTCAGGTGCTCACGATCCCATTACCAGTGAGGGATGGCCTCTCACCTTATAATTTGACCAGTGTTTCACCACTAGGTCAAAAACAGCTTTATAGTATCCCCAGACAAATGGGTAGACTCGATCCTCTCATTAGGTCCTGAGTGCTCCCTGGTTGCTGCACAGATAATTAAGGTGGCTCTGTCCTCACTGTATTTCCCCAGTCTCCATCATAAAATGGGAATAAATGGAAAACAAATCTAGTGCTCTCTGTATATAAGGTATTTATTAAATAATCCAAATATTAAAACTCACATTTGTAGACACATAAGCTGTGCGGGCTGCATAGGCATTGGATCGGTTTAGGAGACGCAGGAGAAGTTGTGTCCTGTAGCTGGATCTCGCCCGTGGTGTCTCCGCCCCCTATAAGGGGGCCCCCAGGCACGATATTTAAAGGAATTTTTCATTTTGATTGTTTCACTTTAAGCATTATTAAAATTACTGCTCCAGTAAAAATGATCATTTTAAAAAAAGATTTTTGCATTGATTCATGTCCCACAGGGCAGTACCCAGGGCCCCTTACACATTTTTGGGCCAATAACTGGCATTTAAGCCTTTAAAATTAGGACTTTTGATTTTTCATGTTCATGTCCCATAGACTTTAATGGAGTTGCATGTTCGCTAGAACATTTCCCCTGTTTGAGATGTTCTGGTGCGAAATGAACAGGATGGTGTTCGGCTCATCCCTACTCCTCACCTGGTTGCTGCCACAAACACTTGACACCATCTGAACCAAACTATTTTATCTTGGTCTCATCAGACCACAGGACATGGTTCCAGTAACCATGTCCTTAGTCTGCTTGTCTTCAACAAACTGTTTTTTGTGCATCATTTTTAGAAGAGGCTTCCTTCTGGGACCACAGCCATGCAGATCAATTTGGTGCAGTGAGCGGAGTACGTTCTGAGCACTGACAGCCTGACCCCCCACCCCTTCAACCTCTGCAGCAATATTGGCAGCACTCAGATGTCTATTTCAAAAAGACAACCTCTGGAAATGATGCTGAGCAGTGCACTCAACTTCATTGGTCGACCATGGTGAGGCCTGTTTATGAGTGGAGCCTGTTCTGTTAAACTACTGTATGGTCTTGGCCACCATGCTGCAGCTCAGTTTCAGGGTCTTAGCAATCTTCTTAAAGCCTAGGCCATCTTTGTGTAGAGCAACCATTCTTTTTTTCAGATCCTCAGAGAGTTCTTTGCCATGAGGTGCCATGTTGAACTTCCAGTGACCAGTATGAGAGAGTGAGAGTAATAACACCAAATTTAACACTCCTGCTCCCCATTCACACCTGAGACCCTGTAACACTAATGAGTGACATGACACCAGGGAGGAAAAAATACTTATTGGGCCCAATTTGGACTTATATTAACTTAGGGGTGTACTCTTTTTTGTTACCAGTGGTTTAGACATTAATGGCTGTGTGTTGAGTTATTTTGAGGGGACAGCATATTTACACTGTTATACAAGCTGTACACTCACTACTTTACATTGTAGCAAAGTGTCATTTGTTCAGTGTTGTCACATGAAAAGATATAATAGAATATTTACAAAAATGTGGGGGTGTACTCACTTTTGTGAGATTATATATATATATATATATATATATATATATATATATATATACTCACTTAAAATCTTCCAAGTGAAATATGTTCCTGATTTAAGACTCATTCTGTGGCTAGTTATAGCCCAAAACATGATTAATAGCATTGTTATAGGTAAAGTACAAGATCTTCTAGTAGAAGAGCATGAATGTTAACCATCCTGAAATAAATGTGATGCTCTGACACTTCTACACTAGACATGATCTATGCATGCTGCATTCTGGACTGACAGCTGCTCAGAGCACCTGAGTAGTATTTTCCGACTTAGTTAATAAAACTTACAAAGAGCTAACATGCACTTTCAGTCTGAAAAACCTCACAATCTGGGAGTACTATTCATCAGTGCCACTACTGAGTCAGGGACTTCTGAAACATTGTCCGTTTCCCGTCTAATAGACAAATGCTCCTGAATATAATTAGCCAAGTAGCTTTATGCCTGAAGCAATTGATAGCTGTGACATCCTGTACACTAGAAAGATTTCTTACAGAATAACTATATAAATCTTTTCCACCTTTATAAAGCTACAATGGTTAAATGAGAAACATGTCAAAATCATTTTTAAATGATCTCAACAAAACATCTGTTTATTTTAGAAAAATTATCTAATTTATACTATTCAAACTAATATATCTAATGTAAATAGATAACAAGTAGATCACTAAATAGATAGCAAATGCATGGCTATAATAATCATTATTTGAAGGACCAAACAATTAATTAAAATTGAGTAAAATTTCAGAGTAGAACATTCGAGTACATGAAAAATAAAAGTCAGAAAATATATATTTTTTTATAATTTGTATTTGTTTTTATAATGTATGTAAAAGACTCTTTTATATGCATTGATAAATAACTATGATATTGAGATGTTAGTTCTCATTTATTGCTGCATTTATGCCCATTTAAAGAGATTCTCTCTTGAGAGAAGTATGAAAGCTTTCATTGTAGGCTTCCTTTTCCAAAATACTGGTTGGCTGTACCTTACTACAACTAAACAATTGTATGTATAAACAATTACAAAATCTGGTTATTATGTGATAAGCCTCATCAAGTAAATAAAAAAATGTTCTTTACCTTTACCAATTGTGGATACTGTATATAAGAGGTTGTTGGGACTTTAAATGAGGCTAACGACAATAAGAAGTCATGCACCTCCATCCCCGAATCTAGAATAAATAAAAAGAAGGGGGTTAAGACTTTGAGTAAATCATGAAACACATAGCTGGTAAAGTAGCAAAATGCATAATAGCACATTTATTATTTCATATATGTACACAAATATCAGAATGAAATATTGCAATTTATATATATATATATATATATATATATATATACACACACACACACACAGATAGTATGAATAGCATATTGCGATATAAAGTAATAATAAAAATTGTATAAGATCATTGTGAATTGAAAATAATTATTGATTTTTTTTTCATAAATCTTTTATTGGAATTTTTGTATAGATACAAGAACTTGAATAAAGAGATTATTACATTCAATATAGTGGTACATAGTGAGTATATATAGTTGAGAGAAAAAATAAAATAAAGTTAAAAGAGCACAGTATTCACAACTGAGTCATTAAAGGAGAAGGTTCATAATAAAAGGAAATTATGTCTTAACCCACGGTTTCCATGCTTTTTGAAATGTATCCGGCCTGTCAGAGCATATGGCTATTAGTTTTTATTATTCATATGTAAGATTGATGGATGTAATCACTTCAGACAAGCTAGGAGCTTTGTCTGATTTCCAGTGTCTAGTGATAACTATTTTAGACGCCGGTATTATGTGTGCAACTAAGTGGACGAGGGAGGGAATTCCCCGATCTCTAGGAGTAAAGCCAATGCTGGAGTAGGTGGGGTCAGGATGCCTGTGACATAGAAATCAGTTTAAATATTTGGTTCCAGAAGCTAGTAAGGCTCTTGCAGACCCAAAGTGTGTGAAAGAGGTTGCAAACTTGTCCACATTTACGCCAACATAAAGGTGACTGGGAGGGGTAATATTGTGCCAATTTGAAGGGTGTAAGATACTGTAGCATGACCCCCTTGAGGGCTGCTGGTTAGTGGAAGTTCCTCTACACTCATCTGACCCTGAGAAGTATCCAACCCGCTGGGCACTGTAGGTTCAAACATTTCAGTGGTAATCTCAAAAAATACACTGACACAATGGAGATACGATTCTTATTGTTTACTGAATCAAAAGGTAAAGCAATCAAACTTATTAATAAAAAATAGGGTTCAGTAATAACTTATATTTCACCGTCAATCAGTTGAACCCCCAGAAATCACGATAGAGTTCAAGGGACTGACACTGTGATTATCCGGTCACCCAGACAAAGTATCTACCCCTCCCGCGTCACATGGGATGTTCGGCTCTCGCTGCTCCGGTAGTCAGTTCAGCTTCGCCCGCTCTGTACTCAGCTCCACTGGATCTATCACCGCCCTGTGACTACCAGCATCCGCACCGCTGAGGATGGGCTCTGATCTCTCTAGGCCGCACTCCCCGGCCTACATCACCAACAGTGTCCTCTGGCACCTCTCTGACCGATCTGTCCTCAAAGAGTCCCAGAAGCAAGAGAGCGTGTGCTCGACCCGCAAAGAGGTATGTCGGCTTCCCCATGATCCCGTGGCTCCCTGGGAGTATAGTCCCTCCTGCCATCCACACAACGATCTGCCATCAGATCCAAACTATATCTCCCACAACCCAATTAGTCAGTTTCCAGGGAAAGCTGATCCTTCCTGATCCTAAAGAACCTTAAAGGAGCACTCTAGTTGCATCATAACAATAACTTGAATATATGTGTTCATGACATATATACATATGTTGTAGTCCCAGCTTGGCTACATCACCATCTGGAAATTATTTTGTGAGAAAGTTCTCAATGGTTGGTGCACTTGGATATGTTGTATACATATTTAAATGCCTTGATCTATTGTTCAGGTGTGTAGGGTTTCTGTAAATCTGATTCCCATTTTAGGATAGGCCCAGTTTGGCTAAATATCATTTTGTTTTGGAGAATTTGATAAAAGAGAGATATACCTTTAGAGTAATGAATGTTAGATTCATAGAAGGTAAGTATCGAGGATGGTATTTTAATTGATGGGATGGGGTTAGCTTTCAGGAACTTGGCTATGCAAAGGTGCGTGAATGACTCAGATAGTGGAACATTATGAACAGAATGTAGCTCGGTCAAGGGTTTCAGTGCACCATTATTTAAGATATCTTCCATCCATTGAATATTTTGGTTTTTCCAGTTTTGTAGGGATAGGAATGGAATAAGAACCTCTAATGCTGCGAGAGGCATTTGTAGTTTAATTTGAGAGGGGTCTCCTGAGTATGTTAGTAAGGTTCTCCATGCTTTAATAGACGTCTGAACTGTGACTGGTAAGTTGCTAAAAGGAAGCGGTTTCCAACCGTCAGCCATAAGTAAGGTGGATAGTTGGCTTGTCTTTACTATTGCTTCTTCAGCGCTGACCCAGCGGGTGTTCGGGGATGGAATGAACCAGTGTTTACATGATTGTTTTAACTTCATCTAAAAAAGCTTGATGCGTTTTGTGGAGTTCACTCTACTTCCTCAGGAGCGGATGCAAGGTTCATATAAGTAAAAAAACATATAGGTACCAATGTAGTTTGGTGGTTAACTCAGAAAAACAGTTAAGAAACAGAATAGAGGGGAAAAGAATGTCCATAAATGACTTACAGGTCAGCTGCAGGCTCAACATGTGGCGTTGCAGATTGAAGGCTGCTAGGGTTGTGTCTATACTGGGAGCTGTGGCAGTGGCCCTTGGGAACCCAAAGTACAAGCAGAACAAACCCCCAGGAGGATGTATAGTAGGTCTCTGCATCATAGTGATAATAGATAAAAGGGACAGCTACAGTGAGTATCTGTGAAGGGTATAGAATTATAAAAGTGAATATGATAGGTGTGTTTCAGTATCAAAAAACCTATGGCTTTAGGTGGAATGGAGAAAATAGAGAACATGTAAGGGAATAGGGTAGGAGTGAACAGCAACCTAAGTGTGGATAAGAAATGTAATAATGGTAGCAATAAACTCCCAATAAGATAACACTAACTGGGAATAATACAATTAAGAATGCACCATGGTGAGGAAACCCCTTTGAGAGACTGATTAGATGATAACCTTACATAGTAGCAACCTGATACAGATGTAGTGTACAATGTCCTTGAGGGAGATAGTAAGGAGAGGCTGTCTAATCCAAATGGGGGCGACGTCCGTACCAAAGGCATCATT